>NC_083766.1:3977643-4005143 GCF_963514075.1 Conger conger | reverse complement strand
GGCTCCTTTATAGAATTAATCTGAACAGTGTCAATAAAATTAATCAATAAAAATAATTCCCTTGAATTTCACATTTCACAGGATGAGAATGGCTTTGAATATTAACACGTGATGAGTCCCCTAGAACTACACACAGGCCATTTTTTATGATAAATAAAAGCAATGTTTAGAAAACACTGAAATGTGAAATTGAAAATCTCTTTTTCTGTCTGAGAGTACAAATTAACACTCTTGACAGGAGCAACTGCGAGCATGCGTTCAGTCATATTTAATTGCATGGTTTATTTTTGAAGTGTTTAAACTGAATTCATTATAATTACTGTTCTGTGTGCAGCAGAATCAAAAGGGCCCAGATATTTCAAAAAACAGTTGTCTACAACAGGGCAGAACAGGACAGAAGCAGTGAGAACGTGTTCCCTGCTAAAACTAAAATGGCCTCCCACCTCCATCAGACTCCTGTCCAGTGCCATGACACACTGCAAACAGGCAGGAGCCGCTTCACACACAAACACACATCCTGCACACAGCCTGACAGAGAGCTCATTATCACACACAGATGCTAATGCTAATAACACAGATTTATCTCACCCTTGCTTTAGAGTCGCGACCCCATGTGGGGTCATCTGATTTGAGGATGGGGGTCTTCTGACATTTTGGGGAACAAAAATATATGGTCAGTTAAAATATCTGGATGTTGAAATATTTGAAAGGGTTTAAAAACCTTCTGAAAAAAGACTTCACTCCCCGAGTTAACCAGTAAATCAGCGTACTGTGCTGCTACTGTCTTCCTCTTTGACAGGAAGTTGAGTTTAGTCGATATTTCTTGTGTTTTAAAAATTGCTGTGGAAATGTTCATAGCCTTTAGTTCAGTGCGGGTCCCAGATGAACTTCAAAATATCACTTTGGGTCGACCGCTGACCTGGCCTACTTTGAAGAGGAAAGGTGGGAGGGCTTTCTGTCACTTCAGATCTGTGTGAGGTGGAAACAGTGACCGAGAGCGTGTTCATCATTTCTCTGGGCCAGCGGGCGGGATAACCTCGGCTGCTGATGATTCCAGAGAAGAGCCCCCAATTAATCTTTCATCTTTCACACACTTCAACCGCTGTCAATCTGGCTCCGTTCCGGAAACGCTCACTGAAAACGTGAAATTCCTCAGGATATTTATTTAAATGGCCCTATCACAGACATTCATAAATCAATAACTATCGGTCAGAACAGCTAGAGAGACCTGGATCTCCTTACAGAATCAGAACCAGAAGTGACAATAGACAGAGGCACAACAACATATATTATATAAACTGAATTCAGCATCCAGTTCTAGAGAATTCTTCCTCACCCCTACAGAGATGTAAAATATGTTGGATACAGCTACAGTAAAAAACACTCTGTTTTACATTTCCACACTTCCTTTAAAGTGGTAAAACAGGGCTCCCTGATCTTCATGAGAGGATGCCCTCAAGCTATTTGTTAAACCTAAACATCCCATCGTCTCCTGGCAAAACTAAAAGAGGATCGTGAGCAACACGTTGTGTGGTGAGCTTTGAGTGCAGTGCTGTCAGGGAAACTGACGCTTTGAGCGCAGCGTTGTCGGGGAAACTGATGCTTTGAGCGCAGTGTTGTCGGGGAAACTGATGTTGAAACTAAAGTTAATTCGTTCACATTTCTTATTGAACAGTAAGGGCAGTGGGGTTTACATGAAAAACTACTTTCCTTAGCCTTCAGTTGTCTATCCAGTCAAATTAATTCTGTAGGGGAAATGGATCAAACATTCAGCAGTAAACAAGTATAATTTTCCACATTACACTTGTGCTGACACAAACAGACACGAGCAGGTATTTTTAAAAGCTAATGACTTAATGAGCAATCAAGACACAGATCCGCATGATCACAAGTCAGAGGGGAAAGAAGTGACACACAGAATGAGGGCAACACTGATTACCGGCTGTTATTATATTCACAAACCTGCGGTTATTATATTCAGAAACCTGCTGTTATTATATGCACAAACCTGCGGTTATTATATTCACAAACCTGCGGTTATTATATTCAGAAACCTGCTGTTATTATATGCACAAACCTGCGGTTATTATATTCACAAACCTGCAGGTATTATATTCACAAACCTGCGGTTATTATATTCACAAACCTGCGGTTATTATATTCACAAACCTGCGGTTATTATATTCACAAACCTGCTGTTATTATATTCACAAACCTGCGGTTATTATATTCACAAACCTGCGGTTATTATATTCACAAACCTGCTGTTATTATATTCACAAACCTGCGGTTATTATATTCACAAACCTGCTGTTATTATATTCACAAACCTGCTGTTATTATATTCACAAACCTGCGGTTATTATATTCACAAACCTGTGGTTATTATATTCACAAACCTGCTGTTATTATATTCACAAACCTGCGGTTATTATATTCACAAACCTGCGGTTATTATATTCACAAACCTGCGGTTATTATATTCACAAACCTGCGGTTATTATATTCACAAACCTTCTGTGGTTATTATATTCACAAACCTGCGGTTATTATATTCACAAACCTGCGGTTATTATATTCACAAACCTGCTGTTATTATATTCACAAACCTGTGGTTATTATATTCACAAACCTTCTGCGGTTATTATATTCACAAACCAGCGGTTATTATATTCACAAACCTGTGGTTATTATATTCACAAACCTTCTGCGGTTATTATATTCACAAACCTGCGGTTATTATATTCACAAACCTTCTGTGGTTATTATATTCACAAACCTGCGGTTATTATATTCACAAACCTGCGGTTATTATATTCACAAACCTGCGGTTATTACATTCACAAACCTTCTGCGGTTATTATATTCACAAACCTGCGGTTATTATATTCACAAACCTTCTGTGGTTATTATATTCACAAACCTTCTGCGGTTATTATATTCACAAACCTGCGGTTATTATATTCACAAACCTGCGGTTATTATATTCACAAACCTGCGGTTATTACATTCACAAACCTTCTGCGGTTATTATATTCACAAACCTGCGGTTATTATATTCACAAACCTTCTGTGGTTACTATATTCACAAACCTTCTGCGGTCATCATTCACAAACCTTCTGCGGTCATTATATTTACAAACCTTCTGCGGTCATTATATTCACAAACTTGCAGCAGGAGGAGAGAGACAGCGTGTGAGTGAGCTCCAGGCTGTAATTGGGGGGATATCAGGAGAGAGACAGCGTGTGAGTGAGCTCCAGGCTGTAATCAGGGGGATATCAGGAGAGAGACAGCGCGTGAGTGAGCTCTAGGCTGTAATCAGGGGGATATCAGGAGAGAGACAGCGCGTGAGTGAGCTCCAGGCTGTAATCAGGGGGATATCAGCAGAGAGACAGCGTGTGAGTGAGCTCCAGGCTGTAATCAGGGGGATATCAGGAGAGAGACAGCGCGTGAGTGAGCTCCAGGCTGTAATCAGGGGGATATCAGGAGAGAGACAGCGTGTGAGTGAGCTCCAGGCTGTAATCAGGGGGATATCAGGAGAGAGACAGCGCGTGAGTGAGCTCCAGGCTGTAATCAGGGGGATATCAGGAGAGAGACAGCGCGTGAGTGAGCTCCAGGCTGTAATCAGGGGGATATCAGGAGAGAGACAGCGCGTGAGTGAGCTCCAGGCTGTAATCAGGGGGATATCAGCAGAGAGACAGCGTGTGAGTGAGCTCCAGGCTGTAATCAGGGGGATATCAGGAGAGAGACAGCGTGTGAGTGAGCTCCAGGCTGTAATCAGGGGGATATCAGGAGAGAGACAGCGTGTGAGTGAGCTCCAGGCTGTAATCAGGGGGATATCAGCAGAGAGACAGCGTGTGAGTGAGCTCCAGGCTGTAATCAGGGGGATATCAGGAGAGAGACAGCGTGTGAGTGAGCTCCAGGCTGTAATCAGGGGGATATCAGGAGAGAGACAGCGCGTGAGTGAGCTCCAGGCTGTAATCAGGGGGATATCAGGAGAGAGACAGCGTGTGAGTGAGCTCCAGGCTGTAATCAGGGGGATATCAGGAGAGAGACAGCGCGTGAGCTCCAGGCTGTAATCAGGGGGATATCAGGAGAGAGACAGCGTGTGAGTGAGCTCCAGGCTGTAATCAGGGAGATATCAGGAGAGAGACAGCGTGTGAGTGAGCTCCAGGCTGTAATCAGGGAGATATCAGGAGAGAGACAGCGTGTGAGTGAGCTCCAGGCTGTAATCAGGGGGATATCAGGAGAGAGACAGCGTGTGAGTGAGCTCCAGGCTGTAATCAGGGGGATATCAGGAGAGAGACAGCGTGTGAGTGAGCTCCAGGCTGTAATCAGGGAGATATCAGGAGAGAGACAGCGTGTGAGTGAGCTCCAGGCTGTAATCAGGGAGATATCAGGAGAGAGACAGCGTGTGAGTGAGCTCCAGGCTGTAATCAGGGGGATATCAGCAGAGAGACAGCGTGTGAGTGAGCTCCAGGCTGTAATCAGGGGGATATCAGGAGAGACAGCGTGTGAGTGAGCTCCAGGCTGTAATCAGGGAGATATCAGCAGAGAGACAGCGTGTGAGTGAGCTCCAGGCTGTAATCAGGGGGATATCAGGAGAGAGACAGCGTGTGAGTGAGCTCCAGGCTGTAATCAGGGGGATATCAGGAGAGAGACAGCGCGTGAGTGAGCTCCAGGCTGTAATCAGGGGGATATCAGGAGAGAGAGACAGCGTGTGAGTGAGCTCCAGGCTGTAATCCGGGGGATATCAGCAGAGAGACAGCGTGTGAGTGAGCTCCAGGCTGTAATCATGGGGATATCAGCAGAGAGACAGCGCGTGAGTGAGCTCCAGGCTGTAATCAGGGGGATATCAGGAGAGAGACAGCGTGTGAGTGAGCTCTAGGCTGTAATCAGGGGGATATCAGGAGAGAGACAGCCCAGCCAGCACACAGACACAGGCTCCAAGTCAAGCCAAGTCAGTTCACTTCTTACAGAAACATGTCACAAAGATGCTCTACAGAGCAACAGAAGGAGGGAGGGTGAAGACGGGCCAAAACCAGGCCTGAAACCCCCAAACAGCAAGCACACGAGGTTAAAGAGAAAAGTGGAGGGAGAGAAACCCTCAAACAGTTGTGAGAAAAACTCTCCAGTGGAGACAAATCTCAGGAGAAACCCGGCTATAGAGGGGGAGCCCTTCCTCCGCTGGCCGGTAAGGTGTAGAGTGAGGGTAGACGGATAGAACAGAGGTGAAGGTAGATGGATAGAACAGAGGTGAAGGTAGATGGATAGAACAGAGGTGAAGGTAGATGGATAGAACAGAGGTGAAGGTAGACGGATAGAACAGAGGTGAAGGTAGATGGATAGAACAGAGGTGAAGGTAGACGGACAGAACAGAGGTGAAGGTAGATGGACAGAACAGAGGTGAAGGTAGACGGACAGAACAGAGGTGTAAAAAGGCATTAATCACAGTTAATCAGATGGGTTCAGCAGGTCAGAGTGGAGATAATAAACTAGCTGGAAAAGTACAGGGGCGGCCTGTAGCGTAGTGGTTAAGGTAAAGGACTGGGAAACACAAGGTCGGCGGTTCGAATCCCAGTGTAGCCACAATAAGATCCGCACAGCCGTTGGGCCCTTGAGCAAGGCCCCTTAACCCTGCATTGCTCCAGGGGAGGATTGTCTCCTGCTTAGTCTAATCAACTGTACGTCGCCCTGGATAAGAGCGTCTGCCAAATGCCAATAATGTAATAAAAAGTAGAACGTCCAAACGAGGGGAAGTATGGTGAGTATATATAGGATCCATGTTTTGCTGTCACAGCCATTAGCCTATCATAAGAGTGCACAACACACTGCAAGGTTGTTGTTTACTTCATTTATACTCACTCTCCAGTAGGGGCATTTCCAAAGAGTAATCAAACCAAACACATCAGTGAAGTGTTATAAATGTTCCTTCACTGCACAAGTCCCTCCACATACTGAAAACCAGTCAGAGACAGCTGTTACATCTTAGACATCGGTCAGCATTGCCATCTTGGGTTACAAATAAAAAACAAAGATAACCACTTGTTCTGTTGGGCAAAAAAAAATGAGATGTTGTGTCCATCTGTTTCATCATAGTGAGAAACATTTGCAGATCTTTATAAAATAATTGTACATGATACAGCACGTATGCGCTAGTAGAATATAAATCTAGAAATTATGACATGAGAAAGTACTGAAATAGTGTGCTATTGGTATACAGTGCTCTACACTGATAGTCAGACCTGGTGTTGTGGTAACACAAAGAGAGTCAAGCATGCTTGAAAGAAATCAAAAGATTTTGTGTATTTTAAAATTCAAAAACTGCCAGAGCCCCAACTCCAGATCACAGCCGTTCAGAAATCGCTTCAGAGCGGATGAGAGTGGGTGATTGACAGAAGGGGCATCCAATGGAAACCAATTTCAGAAGTTATTAACCTGCGGTACGGAGGACACTGTGGCAGGTGGAGAGATGGAGCGAGACAAACACAGAGAGACAGCCTGACCTTGTGCCTGGAGTTTAATACAGAGAGAGAGACTCTGTGGGCTCAGAGAGACAGCGTGCAGCTCTGCGCTGGGGCTCAGAGAGACAGCGTGCAGCTCTGTGGGCTCAGAGAGACAGCGTGCAGCTCTGCGCTGGGGCTCAGAGAGACAGCGTGCAGCTCTGCCCTGGGGCTCAGAGAGACAGCGTGCTGCTCTGTACTGGGGCTCAGAGAGACAGCATGCGGCTCTGTGCTGGGGCTCAGAGAGACAGCATGCAGCTCTGTGCTGGGGCTCAGAGAGACAGCGTGCAGCTCTGTGCTGGGGCTCAGAGAGACAGCGTGCAGCTCTGTGCTGGGGCTCAGAGAGACAGCGTGCAGCTCTGCGCTGGGGCTCAGAGAGACAGCGTGCAGCACTGTGCTGGGGCTCAGAGAGACAGCGTGCAGCTCTGTGCTATGGAGTCAGAGAGACAGTGTGCAGCTCTGTGCTGGGGCTCAGAGAGACAGCGTGCAGCTCTGTGCTGGGGCTCAGAGAGACAGCGTGCAGCTCTGCACTGGGGCTCAGAGAGACAGCGTGCAGCTCTGCCCTGGGGCTCAGAGAGACAGCGTGCAGCTCTGCCCTGGGGCTCAGAGAGACAGCATGCGGCTCTGCGCTGGGGCTCAGAGAGACAGCGTGCAGCTCTGTGCTGTGATAACCGGGGGACAGATTACGGGTTCGTCAGAGAAAAGAACTCATGTCTCTCACTGTCAAGGATTGGCGGCTTAAAGTTCTTCTCAGCGAATAGGTTTTCATCCCAAATCATTTTTTTAAATTACTATTTCAAGTGATAGCAAGAGCATAGCTTTCGTTCGGATATTAGAGGATTTGAAATTCATAGATTCAGAGAATTTCAACCTTGCAAGGGAGGTCTGGAGTACATGTTTTAAAAGAACCACAGAAAAATGATAACTGCTGGCAAAGTGTAAGGGAAAAGTGAATATCATCTTCCTGTTGATTTAGTATATTAAATATTTTTTCTCATCATCATGCGATATTATTTGGGAAGGTATTATTAAAATAAATAAATGATGCCCGTGGGTGATAGTGAAGTAAATATTCTGTGTACAGTGCCATGCACACAGAAAGCTAAACTTATTGTAAGGTCATGAAGTTATTAAGAATTACTGCAATCATCATAACAAACAACATCCCAGACTTTGAGTACACTCAATTAAAAATTAAAAACATATCTTAAAATATATCTACATCTGATAAGGATGACAATTATACCAGTCTATAAATTATACTGAGGAGACAATAATCATGTAATGTGTATTTTATATCTGCCCAGAAAGCCTCTCTCCATTAATTTCCTAATTTTCTCCATTTTGGAGCCAACATGAGCTACAGCAGGAGTGAGGTGTGTGCAGGTCTATTCCACATGGAGAGTCCGGCACAATCCTGTACAATCCAGCACAATCCTGTACAATCCAGCACAATCCTGGATATAATGTCTGTAATTAACCCATTAAGAGTCTGGCACAATCCTGGACATAATGTCTGTAATTAACCCATTAAGAGTCTGGTACAATCCTGGACATAATGTCTGTAATTAACCCTTTAAGAGTCTGGCACAATCCTGGACATAATGTCTGTTAATAACCCTTTAAGAGACCCTCACAATCCTGAACATAATGTCTGTAATTAACCCTTTAAGGAGTGAGGTCCCAGATACGTATTCAGAATGTGGAATGCAGTGGAGTTCTAGAATGCTGCCTCGGAATGATGGAGGAAAAAAAAAACATTCCAAAAAAATCTGCGCTGTGCTTCAGTGCTTCAGTCAGACGGATTTATGTGGAACAGGCGATGTTAAGCCTCAGTGCCACAATCAGGCAGGTGCCCGTGGGAAGGAGATGAAGTAACCGCGGCACCGTTTACTGACCCAGGCACGCGGCAGCGTGCTATCAGAGGGATTACTGCATTATGTTATGGAATCTCATTATGCTGGGGAATCTCATTTGGGAACAGGTTTGGGCTCAGAGCAGTGCGGTCGGTCACACAGCGGCGTGCGCGGCAGAAGGCATTACTCCGAGAGACCGATGCGCAGGTTACCTGAACAGCAGGTAATTCTGTCCGTGTCAGGGCTGCAGATTGCGATGGATGGGGCAGGGACAAAATGGCTCCCTGAGGACAAACACAGCTGTGTGACTGCTCAGCCAATCACACACAGCCGTGTGACTGCTCAGCCAATCACACACAGCCGTGTGACTGCTCAGCCAATCACACACAGCCGTGTGACCGCTCAGCCAATCACACACATCCGTGTGACTGCTCAGCCAATCACACACAGCTGAGTGACTGCTCAGCCAATCACACACAGCCGTGTGACTGCTCAGCCAATCACACACAGCCGTGTGTCTGCTCAGCCAATCACACACAGCCGTGTTACTGCTCAACCAATCACACAGCCATGTGACTGCTCAGCCAATCACACAGAGGTATCCCCGCCACACTGATCCACGTCAAGGTTGTCCTCAAACTTCCATGCCGACACACACACAGCTTTTTCACTGTCTGCTCTCCTGAAGGGAGGCTCGTTCTGATGCCTCTCTGGGGTTTGGCAGGACGCGACAGCCCCGCAGGGCACAGGCCTCCCCGGCGTCCCACGGGCGGAGCCTGCTGAAATCACTGCCAGAAAACTCTCATCGTCTCCGTGTTCCTGTAACCGCTCCGCAGGGAGACCCGTTCAGAGGCGTCAACGCGCTTTCACCTCAGATCCTCCGGTCTCTGACCAAGGCTTCACTACGCTCCTGCGTTATTTATGCTATTCACTGCCATCTCTCTCTTCTCTCGCTCTCCCTCTCTCCCTATCTCTTCCCCCCTCTCTCTCTCCATCTCTTTCCCCCTCTCTCTCTCCATCTCTTTCCCACTCTCCCACTCTCTCTTCTCTCTTTCCCACTCTCCCACTCTCTTCTCTCTATCTATCTCTTTCCCCCTCTCTCTCTCCATCTCTTTCCCACTCTCCCACTCTATCTTCTCTCTTTCCCACTCTCCCTTTCTCTCTCTCCATCTCTTCCCCTCTATCTCTCTCTTATCTCTCCCTCTCTCTCTCTCTCTCTCTCCTCCTCCTCCTCCTCAGGTTTAAAGAGAGGAGTCCGCGTGGCTGACTGGGTCGGGCCACTAACGCGCAGTGAGTGATTGTGAATGTGGGGGTGAGGCGTGTGGAACAGGACCGGAATACAGATGCACCTCCTACACCCCCCACCCCCAAAAAAAAACCCTGGAATAAAAGCGTGCTGGATTTCCACAGGAGCGCGTGGAGACGCGTGGGAAGTCCCGCCAGAGTGTCAGACACACATCAGCGGGGCCGAGAGCAGCACTAACACCGTACCGTTTCTCAAACGCGTACGCTCTCTGTTAAACGCTTTTTAAATGCTCCTTCCTCATCAGAGAGTCACAGGAACACAAAGTCAAGATGTAGTCAGCAAACACACATCAACAGGCACAGAGCAGTGTGCTTAACAGACAAAGAGCAGCACACTCATTCCTAATAAAAAAATATGTCAATGTTGTTAAGATAATAAATATGATTTAATAATATCAGTCTGGGCACCTCTCCTCCCTGCCATCTTCAACAGGTCTTAAGAAACACACACATACATGAGACATCCATATTTTTAACCTGTATCATGTGCAATCTGCATTTGCACATAGTACCAATTATCTCAATGTTCAAAGAATTAAAAATTAAAACCAATTTAAAATATGATTAAACAGAGGAAGGAAAAGAGGGAAAGAGTGTGAAACAGAGAGAGAGAGAGAAAGAGAGAAAGAGAGAGACAGAGAGAGAAGGCTGTCGAGCTGTGTTTTTTAAACTACGGACGTAAAATGGGCAGAGGGACTGTATGAGGTGGGTGTCAGAATGAGCCTGTAGTCCACTCCACCAGCTGTGCTAGTGTGTGTGTATTTGATGGGTCCCTGAAAGGCACTACATTTATAATTCAGGTCCCAACCAGGGCTGTAGAGAGAGGGAGTGTGTAACAGAGAGAGAGGGAGAGAGAGAGAGAGGGAGTGTGGAACAGAGAGAGAGAGAGAGGGAGTGTGTAACAGAGAGAGAGAGAGAAGGCTAGAGAGAGAGGGAGTGTATAACAGAGACAGAGAGAGAGGCCTAGAGAGAGAGGGAGATAGTGTATAACAGAGACAGAGAAAGAGAAGGCTAGAGAGAGAGAGAGGGAGTGTGTAACAGAGAGAGAGAGAGAGGCCTAGAGAGAGAGAGTGTATAACAGAGATAGAGAGAGAAGGCTAGAGAGAGAGGGAAAGAGGGAGGGATGAGAGTGATGAACAGGAAGCTGTATTTACCCTGAAGTGGAGTCTCTCTGTGGCGTTCTCCACAGTGCTGGTTTTAGAGCCGGTCCTCCATCCTTCAGCTGGTCCCAGAGAGGCCCCCAGCAGGAAGGGAACCACCCAAAGACTCACCCAGCCCATCACCGATCTGTGAGAAACACAACACAACCATTACCCACAATGCCCTCTACAACACAACAACCATTACCCACAATGCCCTCTACAACACAACAACCATTACCCACAATGCCCTCTACAACACAACAACCATTACCTACAATGCCCTCTACAACATAAAAACACAACCATTACCCACAATGCCCTCTACAACACCATAACCATCACCCACAATACCCTCTATAACACCACTCAACCACCCACTCAACCAGCCCATCACTGATCTGTGAGAAACACAACACAACCATTACTCACAATGCCTTCTACAACACAACAACCATTACCCACAATGCCCTCTACAAAACAACAACCCTTACCCACAATGCACTCTAAAACACAACAACCATTACCGACAATGCTCTCTACAACACAACAACCATTACCCACAATGCCCTCTACAACATAAAAACACGACCATTACCCACAATGCCCTCTACAACACAACAACCATTACCCACAATGCCCTCTACAACACAACAACCATTACCCACAATGTCCTCTACAACACAACAACCATTACCCACAATGCCTTCTACAACACAACAACCATTACCCATAATGCCCTCTACAACATAAAAACACGACCATTACCCACAATGCCCTCTACAACACAACAACCATTGGCAGCTAGAATACCCCGAGTACAACAATACAAAAATAATACAAAAAACAACATCTATACAACTATATAAGTGCCATTACAGTCTATGGCATACATAAGGCTAATCATGGTGGTGAGTTAGGGAGGGAAAGGTGTAGCCTGAAGAGATGAGTCTTCAGTCTGCGCTTGAAGGATCAATTTTTCCCAAATGTACCCTGAAAGTACAGTCATGTTCTCTTTGGGTACATATGAATACGTTTTCCAAGCATAACAAAGGTAGAAATTTCAGGCACTTCTCATGCCTTTATTTCTGAGGGCTTAACACAATAACTCTGAGCCTCCGCCCCCTGATGGTAATGCTTGCGCTGGTGGTGTTTGTCTAGTACCTGTCTTGTATACTTGTGCACTGATGCACTTGTTTTGTGTGTCTAATGCACACTACATGTATCTCCTACTTACTTAAATAAAGTGTAAGTGGTGGGGAGTTCCTAGATTAAGCCTGTCATTGCCAGCAGCTGCTATTGTGTACTGTTACTGTGCACATGACAAATAAACTTGAGACTCGAAACTACAACATCGCATCTGCCACCCACTGTCCCCTCCATGACACCACTCCTCAAAAAAACCACATCTCCCAGCAGCCACTGCCTGTCAGGGCCCATCAGTGAGACCCTAATGAGTCTGGGCACATTCATCCTCTCTCCCGCGTTACAGTCCCCTCCGCAAAGTTAATTCTTCATGCGATTGTCCTCCAAACATATGGCTTCATTAGTCCCAGTGCCAAGGATGAAACAGAAATAACAGGCTGCAGATGGGATTATTTTACTTATGGATGTCTCCCCGCTCCCACACACATATTCCACAGGAGAGGAGCTGTAAAACAGAGACGCGCTTTGGAGCCTGAAATATATCAGGGGGAGGATCTGCTTTCCTTCCATCAGTGTTTGTACTCTGGAGGTAATGTGACTCAGAAGCTAGTGTGCATTCCGATAAGTGCCCAATCCCTCCACTGCAGAGACACAAGACAAACTACAGCACAAACACACGGTTACTGCCATAGCTACCAGCACTGCAGAGACACAAGACAAACTACAGCACAAACACACGGTTACTGCCATAGCTACCAGCACTGCTGAGTTACAGTACTGCACGAAGCCAGAGTTACAGTACTGACACTGCACAAAGCCCCAGAGATACAGTACTGACATTACATTACATTATTGGCATTTGGCAAACGCTCTTATCCAGAGCGACGTACAGTTGATTAGCAGGAGACAATCCTCCCTTGGAGCAATGCAGGGTTAAGGGCCTTGCTCAAGGGCCCAACGGCTGTGCAGATCTTATTCTGGCTACACCGGGATTAGAACCACCGACCTTGCGTGTCCAAGTCATTTACCTTAACCACTACGCTACAGGCCGCCCCTGACACTGCACAAAGCCAGAGTTACAGTACTGACACTGCACAAAGCCCCAGAGTTACAGTACTGACACTGCACAAAGCCAGAGTTACAGTACTGACACTGCACAAAGCCCCAGAGTTACAGTACTGACACTGCACAAAGCCAGAGTTACAGTTCTGACACTGCACAAAGCCAGAGTTACAGTACTGACACTGCACAAAGCCCCAGAGTTACAGTACTGACACTGCACAAAGCCCCAGTGTTACAGTACTGACACTGAACAAAGCCAGAGTTACAGTACTGACACTGCACAAAGCCACAATATGATCAGAGAGATGAAAGCCTCTGCCTTTGAAAACAAACAACAGATGAGGTGGAGCAGTCAGGCAGTCAGGCAGCTTCAGAAAAGCATTACGCTGGAGCGGCACTTTCTGAGAGAGAGAGACAGAGAGCTTTCAAACCAATTTCGTAAGTTCAATAGAAACAAAAAAGCAGCAGAAAACAAACTCTGAGAGAGACGGCCATTGAAGCAGCAAAGTAATGATGTCAAGATTCAGATATTATGATTGTTATTATTATTATTAGTATTATTATTACTATTATTTATTATCCTTGCGGGTCCAATAAAGTAAGTATTGCCCGGGAATGTGATTTAAAACACTATGAAAGTCAGGGTTGAATTTCTCCAAACCTAAACATAGGCAAGGAGCTTCAGCTAGCCTCTAGCGCCAATCGTCCTGTTCACAGGCATTAGCCCGTTCTTTTCATTCACACCGTTATCATCCCTTTCACTTCCTGCCTGGGGACACCTCTTCCTTCCTCCTTTCATCAGAGCCTCCAGCTAAAAGCACAGAACACATGTAAATATTCACTGGTAAGCAGGCAGTCCATGACTGCAAACACAAATCACCCGAACATGTTCTTACAGTACGTGTTCTTTCCGTGACTGTCCATGATTTTGCACTGAGAGTTCAAATTCTACTAATTAAAACATATGTAAAAATAAATAAAATAAACTCATAAAAAATCCAGAAGGAGCTGATTCATTGATCTGTGCACGTTGTTTGGATGAACGCTCTGCCTTTGAAGCAGAGCGGAGGGCTTTCTGCAGGAGACGGGGAGCCCAGGGCTGCATCCCACACCATCCTGACGGATGTCTTCATATCATAAACGCGTCTCCACGGGGCCCTGTGTCCGCGCTGCGCTCAGAACGCCCGCCTGGCTCCTGCGTTTCCTGCGGCCGCCGTGCGGCTCTGTAGACGCGTGGAGGCGGGGGAATCAAAGCGCACGTCAGCGGGGGAGGACCGCGCGTATGTTATCTGCTATCCCTCTGACACCAGCGGAACAGGATGAATTCTCCCAGGAGTTTCATATGACAAAGCTACGTGATGAATCGCCGCCATTTTGAAGTGTATCTGACGTGAATTTATGAGGCTAGGGGAACCAGAGAGATAAGGTTGTGAACTGTTATTTATACTAATGTGAAGATTTTTAACTGCAAGCAACAGAGACAACGCTGACAGCAAACTAGCGGAAGTAAGAGGATCCGTGTCTTTTTAAAATCCTCTCACCCGATCTTTGCTCAGATTCTCACTGCAGTGCAGCCGGCTGTGCCCTGGCTGTCTGAAGCACACTGAAATCCAGCACCTCGTTTTTCTAAACAACATCTATCACAGGGAGGGAGATAGTGATACACAGTAATGTTTCTCTTTAAAGATGTTCCACGGGCAGAAGGTTCAGCTACACTCGCAGAAAAAATAGCTGCAAAAGGAACCCTGTGATTCCTTTAGAAGAACCCATCTCATTCCTAGTTATTTGTCTGGGAGATTTCATACTTCACACCTATGAGAGAGGATTCCATAAAGAACTAAAAAGGGTTCCTCTACGGAGACAAGCCAAAGAACACTTTTCTTAAAAAATAAAGTTTATAGACTGAGGAGTGATCAAATCTGAACATATGGTGCCTGGATCCAACCCTCCAAGGGCAGTCAGATTCCTCCACATGTTGTCACGTCTGCAGAACCTGCTCTGTTAGAACACAAAGCATTGCCCTCTGTGCCTATGCAATAACTCTCTATGCGCCAAACGAAGGCCTCGGCCCAAAGGCTGATGAGGGCACAGGTCCCTGACCGTTACCAGCCTGTCTGAGAACCTGGATATGAGTGATCACGCCATGGCCACACCTCCCCATCTCCTCTCACACCTCCTCAGTGTCTCTCACACCTCCTCAGCTCCTCTCATACCTCCTCACACCTCCTCAGTGTCTCTCACACCTCCCCATCTCCTCACACCTCCTCACACCTCCTCAGTGTCTCTCACACCTCCTCAGCTCCTCTCATACCTCCTCACACCTCCTCAGTGTCTCTCACACCTCCCCATCTCCTCTCACACCTCCTCACACCTCCTCAGTGTCTCACACACCTCCTCAGCTCCTCTCACACCTCCTCAGTGTCTCTCACACCTCCTCAGTGTCTCTCACACCTCCTCAGCTCCTCTCACACCTCCTCAGTGTCTCTCACACCTCCTCAGCTCCTCTCACACCTCCTCAGTGTCTCTCACACCTCCCCAGCTCCTCTCACACCTCCTCACACCTCCTCAGCTCCTCCCACACCTCCTCAGCTCCTCTCCATCGAGGCGGCGGGGAGTCACGGAGATCGAGAGGAAGTAACAAAGTCGGGCTCCGTAGCTTCCGGCGTCTTCCATGACCTGCGCTGCGTTGAGCTCGCTGTCCTTCTGACAAGAGCCTGCAGCCGAGGGACCGGCGTGGAGTCTGCGCCCGGCAGAGAGCCACTGTCAGGCAGCAGGAGAGAGAACTACAGCCCTGTCACCAACAGACAGGAGGCCTCAGGGCTTACAGGCTTATGAAAGGCTGCCACTGGCAGACATGCTACATGCCACACTCTGAGAACGCAATGGTTCCAAAAGGAACCCTGCGATTCCATAGAAGAACCTGGGGTCTAGTTCAAAGGTTCTTTGTCGGGCAAAATGGGAGCTTTCACACTTTACCTATGACAGAGGGTTCCATAAAGAACTTAAAATGGTTCCTCTATGGAGACAAGCCAAAGGAACCTTTTTTTCGGACAGTGCGCTGTTTGGCGTAGGACACGCTGGTCAAGGAAATAAATGAATACACCAGCATGCATCAACGTTAGCTGCTCACAACGTTCCTGATTATATTTAGGACTGTTCCGTATTGGCCGTCCTTTCCTTCCAAAGCTGCTTCTCATGTCATTCAGACAGAAGACCTGTTTTAACCCTTTAAGGTCTGAGATCAGAAATAGAATATTCTTAACGAAACATCACATGCTGATGTCACACAATTGCAGAAAGCACTGGAGTCCTAAAACACCGAGTTGTTCACTTGAAAACATTCCAGAAAGCCTTCTAAGCGTTAGCAAGCGGCTCTTTTCCTGGGATCCAGCTCGATGGCGCCTTCAGCCGAACACAGCGCCAGCCGGGTGACCCACACCAGCCCGTTGGGCTGAAATACTGCGTCCCACGAAAGGTCACTCTGAACATTGTACAAAAGCAATTAGCATCTGAATTAAATTACCACACAGATGATCTCCTGCTTTATGAAAGTGGATTCACCCTGACCAATGCGGAACGCACGGTGCTAAAAATAACTCAGGATTAGATTAACTCTGCAATCACCGCAGAAAAGCATAATATAGTTTATTAATTAATTTAAAAAAGACTGTCAAAATGTATAAACTAGTTACACAAACACCTCCCCCGCCCCCCACCCCCCCCCCCCCCTTCCAAAGCATTTTGAAGCTAATTATATTTGCCTGCTATTTGAATATGAGTCAACCTCATTAATGCACTAGGTTTCCATTAGAGGCACATATTGGTACATGAATCAGCCAATATTAACTCTGTCTGTACGCATGAAATAGAAACTGAATAAAAATTTGGGGCAAGAGCCAAACTGACGGGCGATGTAGCTGGCAGTACAGAACACAGAAAGAGATTTTTACTCACTGTGTATGTGTGTGTGTGTGTGTGTGTGTGCGTGCGTGCGTGCGTGCGTGCATATGTGCATGTGTAGATTCATGTGTGTGTATACCTGTGTATGCAGTCATCTTAAACTGTAAAGTATATGGTATAGTTGTAAAAGAAACCATGTTATAAAGCACATAGTCTGGCTTTCTTTGCAATATTCACATGAATATATACTCATGTATTAAGTGAATACGCTTGATTGTCACATCAAGCATATTCAAGACATAGCAAACCTACAGCACATTAACTTTCAGTTGGAATTTCAGAAATTGTTTTTCTTGTGGCAAATTAAACTGCGTAAGATCAACCAATAAAAACGTAGACCACACTTTTGAACTTTATTTGCAGCAATTACTTTTATTGAATTAATCTAAAATGTGAACCTTGCAAACATGTTCCACTGCCGCAGATAACCACCATTGGGTGATGCTTAAAATCCGAAAGAACGGAAAACTTCTCAATAAATATCAGAGAGATTGGCACATCTAGGCACATCTGCTAACAGTACTGCAACTAGCAAGGGCAAGGTGTACGACACAAGCAGAATACGACAGGCGACGGAAGCGCAGGTGGACGACTGTAAACGGCGCTGCCACAAAACAGTTGCAATGTGATCGTACCGCGCGGCGATCGTTGCTAGAATCTGCACCAGAAACCGCAATGAATGCACACGTGTTTTACCACGCATAGCAACATTTGCTTGTTTTTTTTTTTTTTTGAATAGCTTCGTCTCTGGTCGACACGGACACTTTAAAAGAACAGGCTAATGTCAACCACGATTTTGACACGTTATCCACTGTTTATTTTGGTAACCCCAGTTATAGCAGTAACATCCACGCCAAAGAAAATTATATTTATCTTTCCTTTTCATCCCGCAGACAAATGAATAAGCTTTATTCACATTATTGTGTGTCGAAATGATACGCACATGGGACTAAGCGGACCGATTTCAGCACCACCGTTCTCGACAGCTCCACGCCAACGCGACTCAATTAATTAAAGACGCGTCCCCGAAGACGGTTCTTTCTAACGTGATTTAATTTGCGTCCGCTAATAGCGACATACGTTTGTAGATTGCAATGCAAGTCTCCAGTTGGGGAAAAGAAAAATCACAACGATGACAACTTCTCAGCCGTGAGCAACCAAAAAAAAACCAAAAAAAACAATGCAAGGCACTGCCGAAGTTAATGGTGGGGTGATGCGCTCGTTACCTAAACGTGAAAAGCTTTCATTCAAAGTCTGGATCGACACTTTAATATTGCATTTACCGCAACTATAGGAACGCTTTTCCAACAACCACAGGGTATTCCTACGACGCATTTTCTATGATTAAGAAGGACCGTAAACAAAAACAAAAATGATAACAAACCATAACAAATGAAGATCTGAAAATCAAGAACTGCTCGAATCGAGCTAGTGCACATTAGGTCTGTTTGATTTTGGAGCGTCTCCAACGTCCTGTCAAACAGTCACACTCGGAAATAAAGCATTTCGTCGGGGCAATGAGGGAGAGGGCAATGCTGTGATCCTACTGCCACCGCGCGCTGACCAAACCCCATCGTGACTGGAGTTATTTCGTTTGCTTGCACGTACAGAGAACGCAACGCATACCCCCAAATTCAAGGACTATAACTGCATATGTCTGCGTCTGCGAACTTGTGTCCAAAGCATCTATATGCAAGCAAGCGCCAAAGGTTGAGAAAGCAGGGCGTTTGCCATGCGTAAATATGCACCATACAGCACACACGAAACCGGTCGTGCAGTCCACGTTAAAGCAAGTGGGCACGAGAACAAAATTGCTTTAGAATGTCAGTTTAACGATGAGAAAGCACGCAGCTAATTTCAAAGTAGGATATGCACAATGTTTCAGTCCCAAAAGACACGTTCAGCGCCAGAAGCACTGACGCGCTTTTAATTAAATATCTGTCATTACGGGTGGTCTCGCGATTGATAACCAGTGTTACTATTTGTAAGAACAACGTATGTTTCAAGCATATCAATGGTGTTCGGCAGACTGCCAGTAACACCATACCCATGCACACAACTTGAAAATTAAACAATGTTTCAGAGAGCTTTCAACGCATTTATCTTGCCACCCAAAGCAAAAATATGTGCCGTGGTGGTGGCGAGAGACAGCGATGTCGCCCCTTGAGCATCTTTTGAAACACAACTGCTCCCCTACCTGTCGTAGCTATTCCACTGGCGAAGAAAAAAAAATGTGAGCGCCGTTAACCAGATCAGACACAGACGCGTTCCGTCTCGATGGCAAAAGATTCTTAGTTCCACAGTCTGTCCGTCCGCAGATTAGTCTTAGTCTCGCGCGTAGCTAGGCTTTATTAAATTAGGTTTGGAGGAACGTGTCCCTGCTCCTCGCCGCGTCACTCCATTCCACAGCTCTGAGTGTTTCTTAGTGTTACAGCTTGTCCTATTTCAGCGGCTTCGGTCTACACTCCTTTTTGACGTCACCGCTGCATGCGCGGATCTGCATATTCCGCGGTGTAATTGACACCTGTGTGCATTTATTTATCCATTTATGTCTGCGCAGCCCCAGACTGTCCGATTACAGATAAACAGTTCCCCGGACACGACAAATGACCACGATGTTTATAATACACGATAACATCACATTCCCTGCCTCATTTACCAGACTGAAAACAATTTCTGGTTTTCTGTTTATTTACTTATTTGTTTTGTTTATTGTTGCGTTGTGCGTTGTGCATCATGCGGCTGAAAATAAATGCATATGCACTATTAAATCAAACAGAATCAAGGACTGCAGCTTTCAGAATAAACTCCGAAGGCACGGTGAGGGAGAAAGGCAGATTCGCGGGTGTCCGAGTCGCCAGCGCTGCTTCTGTTTGCATTCGCTGTGACGCTGCAGCCCGGGCCCGGAGTTACTCCGGTTCCCACAACGATGCTAACTGGAAATCAACCAGTCCGTTCGGAGCCTGGTTGCCGAAACACGTCTCAGTTAAATGCATCTTGCCCTGGCGATTCACGCAATCGGAACTACTTCTTCAAGGCCATGGCTATTGTACAGGCGACAAGTCGGGTCCTGTCAAATCAGTTTCATAAAGCCGGTCAATAAAAAAAGTATGTCTGTCTGTCTGTCTGTCTCTCTCTCTCTCTCTCTCTGTCTCTCTCTCTCTCTCTCTCTCAAATACACAAATCTTAACAGCTTTGGTGTGATTTCATGGCCTCATTCTTTAATCGCCCACTTGGGTAACAACATAAGACGGGCCCCTTTGAGAGATACACTCTACAGTCAATCTTAATCTTACAACATGTGAGAATGTTGGCTCCATTAAAATTACATTAAAACATGTTTTTAAATGCATGAGCACTTTAATATTTGTCTCCCCGTTGTCTGCAGAACCGCGAACCCGCCGTTCCCATGCGGTCCAGATAATCACGCGTGTTCAGAGAGGATCTGATCGGAGAAGAGCCCATCGCTACGGCCTTTCTCTTCGATTTGTAGCTTGGATTTATATTTCATAATTAATGCCAGCACATTGTCAAGGCCTCTACTACCCCCAAACAAAATAAGGACTATTTCCAAGATAACTCCCGCATGGAAAAATGATAAAATGCTCCACAAAATCAACTGTGAATAAATTGCCAAATGCACCGGTCCTGGATTCAGTTATGACCAGAATAGGTAATGACCACTTTTATCAGATTCATCAGAAATCCATGCACAGCGCACCGTCATTAACTTTGGATTTTCACATCGGGAATTAAACGACAGTATAATGAATTCCATCCATCTACACACCACTGTTAAAAGAAAAAGATAATGAATTCTCCCTTAGTATCTCTACTATCTCCTTATAACAATAGCAGCGCAAAATTAAGTTCTTCATAAGTCTGTAAAACAAGGTGTTTTTTATGTCTGCAACATTACAAAAACATTGTCAACAGCGCGCACGATTTTTATGTGCTAATTAGGATCGGGGAAGTGTCAGAAAAGGTTTTTGTTACGATGCTTGAATCAAACGCGATAGCTCCGAAAGCAGACTCCCCACTGTACGCGTGCGTGCCGCAGTATCTGACACCTTTTCCTCCTGTTTTTAAAAGCGTTTCCTCCTCCTGCCCAGCGCAGGTGTTGTTTGCTCTTTTCGGTTCGCAGTGATGGTAAAGCCCGCGCCTCCTGTCCTGGGCCTCCTCCTCACGTACACGCGCACACGCGCACAGCGAAGTGTAAAATTATATTTATGATCCTACTGCAGGTACATTGGTAACTCTGCCTCACCTGCTTCCTCAGAGATTAATATCATATTTTGGCAATCTTTATTTTCCTTCCTGCGGCCTGACAGGTGTCTCTGCCCAACAATTCCTTCACTCCACCGTATCAGTGGATTTGGCAGATAAACTAAAGTCCCATTATAACACAAAGAGCAATACAGTAGCAGCAACAATGGATAAGAGGTTGTCCATTTTAATAATAATATGTCTGTCATCGTACAAAGCAAGGGAAGATTATCTCCTGGCTTTGGCTCTCTCCTGGATTAAATCTGTACAAAGAAAAAACGTCAATGGCTATTGTCGCAAGACGGGGTAAGATCAAGTAGCATTCGAATAAATCTAGAATTAACCTTTTGTTTAGAATGTTTTTTATTTTTCCTCAAAATTCTGTCAGTGTTCTAGAACTTTCAGTTAGCAGCAGTGATTGTGACATCAGCATTAGAATGTTCAGATAAGACCATTCTAATCACATGTACCATATCTGGTTCAGGGCTTGCACAGTCCAACCTCAATCTGAACCCACTTCCTGTACTGTATATCTGCACACCCTCAATCTGAACCCTCTTCCTGTACTGTATATCTGCACACCCTCAATCTGAACCCACTTCCTGTACTGTATATCTGCACACCCTCAATCTGAACCCACTTCCTGTACTGTATATCTGTACACCCTCAATCTGAACCCACTGCCTGTACTGTATATCTGCACACCCTCAATCTGAACCCACTTCCTGTACTGTATATCTGAGAACATGGCCACCACTTTATCCAGGGCTATCGACAGAGCCATGTCAGATCTATGTCTGCATAAACCGACAGCGTTTTGCCTGCGCGTCAGAGCGGAGGCCCAGGGGGAGGAGGCTCTCCAGAGGCTGATCAATCGGCTCTAAAGCAGCGCAGATACTGATCGATGGAAGAGAACGGAGCTTTGAACATCCAAGCTTGATGTTGACATCCAGGGCCTGGGCACGTACCAGATGGAGATTATTAATCTATTAAACTGTGTTCCATACTCGTATTAATCAATCCTCATCAACTCTCCTCAACGATTCATCTGCTGCCATCGCGTTTAATACTGACAATGCCAGGAACATTGTTTGTACATTAACAGTAATGTCGTCTGATATGAAGCATACACAGTAAACATACTTAGATAAGCAGAACGTTATCTCGCTGAGAAAAAGTTCACTCTAAAGTTCTGTCTCATCCACTCTCTCTCCTCTGCTTTATCTACCCCTTTTTATATTCAATTGTTTGACAAAAGTCATTCTCGGGGTCACCTGGTAATTATCAGAGTAATTAAGATGCTTTTATGTTAGTAAACAACTTCCAGAACAATGGCAATAATGATAACAAGTGGCTACTAATTTGTTTGTATTTACCAAGATCATTTCTAGACAACACATTTATTGTCACAATGTGTATTTCCCTATCTAAGCGGTTCCCTGTTTTCTGTGTATTTTGTCCCTGTTCTCTTTCCGTAGCCCTGTCATCTTGACCTTTGACCTGAGTCCCGTTACCTGTTCCCTGCTCTCACTCCTGTTCCACATTTCAGTTATCACGTCTGCATATTCATACTTCCCTGTTTCCGTTTGTTCCCTGCCAGTGTCTCATACCATTCTTTCCACCTGTTCTGTCATCTTCCTGTCTGCTGGGTTCTGTTCTGTCATCTTCCTGCCTGTCTGCTGGGTTCTGTTCTGTCATCTTCCTGTCTGTCTGCTGGGTTCTGTTCTGTCATCTTCCTGTCTGCTGGGTTCTGTTCGGTCATCTTCCTGTCTGTCCGCTGGGTTCTGCTGGGTTCTGTTCTGTCATCTTCCTGTCTGTCCGCTGGGTTCTGTTATGTCATCTTCCTGTCTGCTGGGTTCTGTTCTGTCATCTTCCTGTCTGTCCGCTGGGTTCTGCTGGGTTCTGTTCTGTCATCTTCCTGTCTGCTGGGTTCTGTTCTGTCATCTTCCTGTCTGTCCGCTGGGTTCTGCTGGGTTCTGTTCTGTCATCTTCCTGTCTGTCCGCTGGGTTCTGCTGGGTTCTGTTCTGTCATCTTCCTGTCTGTCCGCTGGGTTCTGCTGGGTTCTGCTCTGTCATCTTCCTGTCTGCCCGCTGGGTTCTGCTGGGTTCTGTTCTGTCATCTTCCTGCCTGTCCGCTGGGTTCTGTTCTATCATCTTCCTGCCTGTCCGCTGGGTTCTGTTCTGTCATCTTCCTGCCTGTCCGCTGGGTTCTGCTGGGTTCTGTTCTGTGCACCTCCTCCTGCTGGTATCTGACCCACTGTTACCGGACCCTGATTGGACTTTCGTTTACTGAGTATTGGATTTCGTTTTGCACCTCTGCCGGTTCTGATTGCCTTTCTGTGTACAAACTTTTGCCTGTGACCTCGACTACTCCCTGGATTATCCTATTCTGTGTCCGGTAGCCCTGTGTACAAAGTTTTGCCTGTACATGTACCTGTATGGCATCAACAAATCAAACAGTACGCTTAGATCCATAAAGATAGTCTGATGGCTTTGTTACCGGGGCCCAGAGGGGAGACTGCCCCCTGCTGGCAGAGTAATGTGGTGATCCCAGATTGTGTGCCGTTCACATTCTAACCTTACTTATTACAGTACAGGACTCCTTGGTGTTCAGTACATTTCCAATCTGTCACTCTCAATCTCTCGATCTCTCTATTTGCTGTAATACACCCCATTTAAACTGGCTCGATAAACCCTCCCTTTCCACAACAGCAAATGTGTAGAGTGTTTCCGTTTCTCTCTTACGGCGCCGAGGAATCTAGTTTATTAAAAAGCCTTAAATATTAATGAGCAATTATCCTGTGAAATGGAATCACCTGACGTATCCGGTCGGGCGTTAAGATCGGGAAGGGCGAAACACTCCGGAATCTACGAAATTCCACCAGTAAAGTCTCCCGGCGGAGTCGTTCCACTGACTCACGGACGGAATAAACGTAATGATTCCCTGGATTGAATTGAGACTCGGATGAATCCCGGCTCTGCGTGGTTCAATCCGGAATGGAAGATCAGCAGCAATTCACCGCGTCAAGAAACCCTCCGTCATGTGAGGAGCACCAGTCCACACAGCTAGAGCAGCAGACCTGTGTGCATCAGCAGCCTCAGTGTGAGTTACACTGTACCACATTATAACTCTATCTCACACAGACAACACCACGTTATAACCATCTCACTGTGTATTATACTGTACCGCACACAGACACCACGTTATAACCATCTCAGTGTGAGTTATACTGTACCTCACAGACAACACCACGTTATAACTGTCTGAGTGTGAGTTATACTGTACCACACACAGACAACACCACGTTATAACCACCTCAGTGTGAGTTATACTGTACCGCACACAGACAACACCACGTTATAACTGTCTCAGTGTGAGTTATACTGTACCGCACACAGACAACACCACGTTATAACCGTCTCAGTGTGAGTTATACTGTACCGCACACAGACAACACCACGTTATAACTGTGTCAGTGTGAGTTATACTGTACCGCACACAGACAACACTACGTTATAACTGTGTCAGTGTGAGTTATACTGTACCACACACAGACAACACCACGTTATAACCGTCTCAGTGTGAGTTATACTGTACCGCACACAGACAACACCACGTTATAACTGTCTCAGTGTGTTATACTGTACCGCACACAGACACCACGTTATAACCATCTCAGTGTGAGTTATACTGTACCACACACAGACAACACCACGTTATAACCGTCTCAGTGTGAGTTATACTGTACCTCACAGACAACACCACGTTATAACTGTCTGAGTGTGAGTTATACTGTACCACACACAGACAACACCACGTTATAACCACCTCAGTGTGAGTTATACTGTACCGCACACAGACAACACCACGTTATAACTGTCTCAGTGTGAGTTATACTGTACCGCACACAGACAACACCACGTTATAACCGTCTCAGTGTGAGTTATACTGTACCGCACACCGACAACACCACGTTATAACCGTCTCAGTGTGAGTTATACTGTACCGCACACAGACAACACCACGTTATAACTGTCTCAGTGTGTTATACTGTACCGCACACAGACACCACGTTATAACCGTCTCAGTGTGAGTTATACTGTACCACACACAGACAACACCACGTTATAACCGTCATAGTGTGAGTTATACTGTACCGCACACAGACAACACCACGTTATAACCGTCATAGTGTGAGTTATACTGTACCGCACACAGACAACACCACGTTATAACTGTGTCAGTGTGAGTTATACTGTACCGCACACAGACAACACCACGTTATAACCGTCTCAGTGTGAATTATACTGTACCGCACACAGACAACACCACGTTATAACTGTCTCAGTGTGAGTTATACTGTACCGCACACAGACAACACCACGTTATAACTGTCTCAGTGTGAGTTATACTGTACCTCACACAGACAACACCACGTTATAACCGTCTCAGTGTGTTATACTGTACCACACACAGACAACACCACGTTATAACTGTCTCAGTGTGTTATACTGTACCGCACACAGACAACACCACGTTATAACCGTCTCAGTGTGTGTTATACTGTACCGCACAGACAACACCACGTTATAACCGTCTCAGTGTGTGTTATACTGTACCGCACAGACAACACCACGTTATAACCGTCTCAGTGTGTTATACTGTACCGCACACAGACAACACCACGTTATAACCGTCTCAGTGTGTTATACTGTACCGCACACAGACAACACCACGTTATAACCGTCTCAGTGTGTGTTATACTGTACCGCACAGACAACACCACGTTATAACCGTCTCAGTGTGTTATACTGTACCGCACACAGACAACACCACGTTATAACTGTCTCAGTGCGTTATACTGTACCGCACACAGACAACACCACATTCTCTGTCTCAGCACCGGATGGGGAGGTTCAGAAGTGATGATGAGAGGGGACTAGCAGGGCCTTCCATTGAGCGCTGGTTATGTGCGCCTCTCCTTAATGTCTTGAGGGCTCCAGGGTTGTACATAAAGCGAGACTAAGCACTGCTCTGTCACCTCAGCAGTGAGTCTGCTGTTGAATAAAATAAATGTGCTTCATTTTAATATTCAGAGGCAGCCTGTAGCTGAGTGGTTAAGGTGCATGCCTGGGACCCGGAAGGTTGGTGGTTCATGCCCCGGTGTAGTCACAATAAGATCACTGCAGTGGTTGGAGGGGGATTGTCTCCTGCTTAGTCTAATCCATTGTACAGTAAGTCCCTTTTGATAAAAGTGTCAGCTAATGAACAAATTATTATATGCAGTCGTATGTGATTGTGTTTTTACAGAGATACTGGAGTGCATTTACAGTGTGTTTTATATAAACGCGCTGTAATTACACAGAATTATAACTGGGAAACCTGCCGGCTGTATATTTAGGCACATTCTTGAACACAAAAGAGGCAGCGTTTGTAAATCGCTTCAAAGGGAAGTTTCAGCGATACAGATCTTTTCATCATTTCAGTCTGCCTCTTTGCAGTCGCAGAGAAGTTAATGAGAGGGTGGATAACGCCATCGTTCTCAGCTCAGTTTCGGATCTCAGCTGCGAGGAGAAGTGTCTGCTAAGAGCTCGGTTGCGAAAGTTTTAAAGACTGAAAAAAATAATGACTTCAGAGATTACTGTAATGCTGATTTTTCAAAGGATATAGGCATTCCATATTTCTGTTCATTAAATATAGTTCATTTTGGATGGATTACTTCAGATTCTCACTTTCTCAGCACATATTTCCAAAGTTGTTCAGCCGAGGTGGCAGATTGGGACCTGGTTGTCAGTGGAGATCAGTGTCCGTGTAAAACCCTGAATTTATCCTCTCTGCTAATGCCTCATCACTTTTTACTGCAGGATTAATCCCGACTTTAATATGCACGCTGGGTGTCTCTGATCATATTGCATCCTGGAGGGAAAACAGACTGGTCAACAAATTCCTAACTGCGTCTGGATTACCCAGACTCCTCTATGTCCATTCACAAGACAGAAAGAACAACAGACGTCCTCTCGCAGTCAGGCTGCATACAGTAAAGCAGGGGATAGGGGTGTGACTTCAGTGTACAGATTTTGATGAACCAACCCCCCCCCCCCACCCCCTGGATTTTCACATCTTGGCCAGATACACTCAGCGAGCACTTTGTTAGGTATTTTTCTGCTGTAGCCTATCCACTTAGAGGTTTAATATGTTGTGTGTTCAGAGATGCTTTTCTGCATACCGCTGTCGTAATGCTTGCTTGTTTGCGTTACTGTC
>NC_083766.1:3952643-3970143 GCF_963514075.1 Conger conger | reverse complement strand
CCTGTGGCAGAGCTGAAACACACTCCTGTGTCTGTACAGACAGCTCTCCTGTGGCAGAGCTGAAAGACGTGCGACTCGCGTTCCAGCGTCTGCACCTGAACGGGGTGTGAAGGCGTCAGGCCCATTGACTGGAGAGACCAAACGAGGGAATTAAAAAAAAATTAGAAAATGGCATTCTTTTCAAAAATATACAAGCGCCATTCATGATCACAATATAGCTCCCTGGTGTAAAATCCAGCTAGGACCAGCTTGAAATGACGAGCCACCAGCTGTTTCAAAACCTAGCTTGAGCTGTTTTTTTCAGCAGGGCTGCGTGCTGTCCGCTCAGCTGTTCAGAATGTCTTTCTCTTTATTTGTTCAAACGGGAAGAGACAGCCTGAGGTTGAGCTGCTCATGAAGCAGAATTATGAATGCAGCAGAGACTGTGTGTGTGTGTGTGTGTGTGTGTGCATGTGTGTGTGTGCGTGCGTGTGTGTGTGTGTCTAGGCTAGTCTAATATGCTATAATGCTTACACAGGTCGCCTGCAACACTAATTAAAATATCAAACTCAATACACAGTACTCACCCTAATGTAAGGTGGAAAATTAGTCTGATTTAGTGGAATTTTATTGTAAGCCCCCCAAATCTTTGAACCTAAATTTAGACTTAAATTGCATCATTATTTAAAAACATTTCAAAACAAAACAAAGAATAACTGTGCCGCCCCTACATGTTGGTGTGCACTGCCCTGGTGAAGGACAGGCTGGGAAGGGGGGGGGGGGTTGTTGCGTGTCATCCCCCCCCATGCCAAAAAAGGTCCCACCTCAACTGCGGGACAAGGCTGACATCACACGCATCATTAGCCACAAATATAGCCACATCTCCTGGCCTAATGACGCTTTGATAAGCCCTTCTCCTGGAAGCAAACATAATCTGTTAACTTTCTCATCTTTTGTCCCAAACGCAATTATATTTGAGGCAGAGTAAATGGGCCCCCTGCGATCGGCATGGTAACAGGCGTGTGGAGCGGTGTCATGGGGTCCGGGTTCTGTCTTTGATGACGTTTGTGTTCTATGCCAATGTAACCCGGCAACAAAAAGGAGCGATTACAGAAATTTAATCGCAAGCACTGAAAAACAAACATAAATGTGAGGAGATGCAAATGGGTTTTGAATGAAATAGTTTTGTGCTGCGACTGAAACTTCAATCAACACGCGTGTGTTTGGTCATTGTGTCCGGTTCAGACCTGGGTCAAGTACATCATTGTTTTGGATTCAAAAACTTTTCTCCATTTTACTGAGCTCGTCTGGTGTACTGGGACCTATGAAATACTGAAATACTGAAAAACCTATGAAAAACAAGTGCAATGCCTACCTTCTGGTCCTCTTGCTCAGCTCAAAAGCACCAGATCAATCGAGGACAGACAAATATTTGACTCCAAAACCATTACGCATTTGACCCAGGTCTGGCGCATACGTGCCTGCGAATATTTTTGGCTAAAACAATCATAGGGCAGTTTTATAGAATATTGTTATAAAGATACAGTCTCTCATGTTAGTCTGTATTTTGTTTTAAAAAGCGACTTTTTAATCTGCCTGTGTGTGAGCCAGGCCACTGGGTAGGGATGTGTCTCTCCCGGGGCTGGAAGCCTCTCTCTCTCCCACTCGCTCTCCGCAGCGTTTAAAACGCCCTTCTTAATCACACAGCTCTCACACAGCTCTATGGTCCCACGCACAGCTGGACAGGAAATCAGAGTGGTCCTGTGTCACGCCTAACGTGTGTTCCCACCAACCCCCCCCCCCCCCAATACCCTGCTCCATGGGAATCATCGACTTTTCCTTCAGCTGCTGTGAGAGGGGACTTCCTTTGACTTGGCAACCCGGCACCACCTCTGGGAGTGGATGAGAGAGGGGACTTAACATGCGACTTGGCAACCCGGCCCTACCCCAGGGAGTGGATGAGAGAGGGGACTTAACCTCTGACTTGGCAGCCCGGCACTTCCTCTGACTGTTGCCTCGGAGACGCAGGCCCCCCAGGAGGAATTCCATGGAGCCCGACCAGGAGGGCCAGCAGCCTGCAGCCAGAGGGACGTGTGGTTGCCAGGTATGACCACAATGCAGCTGAACCCCCCCAGGAGGCAAGTCCCTGCTGCCAATGTGTGGCAGAGATTTACTCACTAATGACAGGACACTGTGAGGACAGCCATTGACTCTAAACACCGCAGGCTTCATAAATAAGGCCTTCTGTGGATTCACCCATCGCCTGTCCCAAACTCTGACTCACGGTGTCATTTAAAAAGAAAACGTTTCCTTTACACAGTTTGGACAGTTCAGCAAGCGCCAGAATGAACTTGGCAAACTGTGTTTTTTCAAGCAGGAAGGTGCCACTTGTATTTATTCATAAGTTAAAGCAACAGACGAAATGCTGACTCGAGTATCCGGATGGAATAACGCCAAGGTTGGCGGGGTTTAAAATACATAATAGCACAATACCCAGAGTTCACTTCTATTCCCAAAGAAATAACCACACAGAAGTATTTACTTCTGAAGCCTTTGACTTCATGTAAACACACAGAGTTTGGATGCGTTGGGATCTTCATCTTTCATCATTAATCCTGTTTAACCAATCAGAATGGCTATGAGACTTGGGCGGAGACGCTTCATACTGGGTTTGGGACTGAACGGGTTATTTCTCTCAACGGGCCAGTTTCACAAACATAGATGAAGCCTAGTCCGAGATTAAATTCAGTTTGTCAATGGAGATTAATCTGTGTCTGCTAAACCGGCACTAAATCCACTTCAACCAATATCAACAAGGACTGATAGTAGCCAGTTGCAGGATGTGTGATGCTAAAATAAAAGCGTGTTTAATTTGTACTGAATCTCCCCTAGCTACTACTAGCCACTACCATGTTATTTTACCGTAAAATTGTAGCGTTGGAAGCTAAGCGGAGAGCCAGGGGCGACCAAAGGTAGAACCTTTTTTAACCGACACGCGAACGTGTCAGTCACTAAATCCCAGGGAGAACCGAAATAGGGATACCCAGCTAGGAACAGGACTTCTCCCGGAACAATGGGAGGAAAGGAAATTAAACAAACCAAACTTAGAAATCGTAAACAGAGAAGTAGCTCAAAAACGGCTAGAGAACGTAAAACAACCCTTAAATAACTAGGGCGAACCAATACTTTGGTACCGTGCCAAATAGCTGGGCACTGAGTGAAAACCAAAAGAAAATACAACCTAGCGAGAAAAGCTAGGCACGAAAATAAAAACCTCGAGGCGCAGCTCGGGACAAAAATGCAAAACAAAATACAACACCGGGGACAACGTCCCTCTACCATCGACTCACACGAGTCCAAAAGAAAAACAAAACCCTTGAGGAAGGCGCCAGCACCCACAACACTTCCAGCTGTACGCCTTCCTTACCTTTTAGATATTTCTCCTTTTTAGCAATGAGAGAATTATCCACCAGCACCGTACCTGACTCGTATAGGTTTAGAGTCTACCGGGCGCTTTACCGGCTTTGTGCCAAGGGCGAACGGTTGAACACAAAAGCACAGAAACTAGTCCATGCTGGTCTTTAATACTCTCCCGGGAGGTAATTCCCCTGGCGAAAACGAGGAACAGGTGGAAACAATTATCCTCGGCCAACTAGTGGCACCCGTGAGAATTACCTCCCACCATGACAAAAATCTGTTAATTTAAGAAGAAAAAAAGTCTCCTATCACTTACGATTTAGACTTGAATCATGGCGTTTCGTAAATCACATAGTTCTCTCAGTGTGGCTTCATATACAGCCCGATAAACCCCAGACTAAACAGTGTTGTATCTTCTAGATCTTCTTGGTGTAGCTACCTAGAACCTTCCATCAATTGATATCAACAATTTGGCATTTTTTTAGAGTGCGTATTTTAAGGTGGGCAGTGTGTGATATGTTGTAAACATGGCTATTGTAAGGTGCTACCACATGGTGGTAGAGATGAGACACTCATAAAGACATTCCTGTGATATACTGTACGGTGCGTTAGCTGATATATGGTACGATACGTTAGCTGATATACAGTATTGTGCATTAGCTGATATCCACTACAGTGTGTTAGCTGATATACAGTACGGTACGTTAGCTGATATACAGTATTGTGCTTTAGCTGATATACAGTACGGTATGGTGCATTAGCTGATACACGGTATGGTGCATTAGCTGATATACAGTATTGTGCTTTAGCTGATATACAGTACAGTGTGTTAGCTGATATACAGTACGGTATGGTGCATTAGCTGACATACGGTACGGTGCGTTAGCTGATACACGGTACGGTGCGTTAGCTGATACACGGTATGGTGCATTAGCTGATACACGGTATGGTGCATTAGCTGATACACGGTATGGTGCATTAGCTGATACACGGTACGGTGCGTTAGCTGATATACAGTATTGTGCTTTAGCTGATATACAGTACAGTGTGTTAGCTGATATACAGTACGGTATGGTGCATTAGCTGATATACGGTACGGTGCATTAGCTGATACACGGTACGGTGCGTTAGCTGATACACGGTACGGTGCGTTAGCTGACACACAGTACGGTGCGTTAGCTGATACACGGTACGGTGCGTTATACGGACGGACTCAGACTTCCTCTCCCGCTTCATTCACACTCAACTCTTTCCTCCACTGAATCCGAAACGGGCGGTTAAGACACATCAAAAAAACCACATTACCACTTTTATGTTCTTTTGAAATTATTAATGTTGCTAAAACATTTAGAGAAGAACCTTTTCAAATTGCGGCTGCATATTCAATTTCTCCAGGGGGGCTGTAAAATATCTGCACAAGCAATTATTTCGCCGTCCTCCCGCCCCGGTCTGCGGAGAGACGGGAGCCCCCGCGTCAGGGCGAACAAAAGAGACGGAGCGGAGGAGCAGCGCCCTCGTTAACGTGCGCTGTGGAGCTGTGAGCGAACGCCAGGCCTCACTTAGAGCAGGAAGCAGCGCCGGGGGCCAGATCTCCGCTCGGGAATGTGCTGCGTAGGCACCCCCCCGCCCCCCCCAAAACCCTACCCCTACCCCTACCCCACTCACGACTCGGGGAGGATTCCTTTTTAAAGAACAGATCATTCTGAAATAATTACTGAATAAAATACGAGGAGGGGGCTGAACGTTATGGCTGTTTTTTTTTGTTTTTTTTACCAGTTCACAAGACGCTCCAAAGTAACCGGCAGGACCTTGAAGAAATGACAATAGCTCATTAAAAAGTCGAGTTGCTGTCGAGTGTAGTTATCTTACACTTACCTGGAAAAGGCTCTCCACCCTGAAACAGGTGAATTTAGTCTCCTTCCTCAGCCAGAGAGAGTCAGGGGGGCACTTCACAGGCGCAGTAACGGTACGTTAATCAGTATTAAATAACGTCATTGCTAACATGAATTAATGATGCACAACTTAATGAAACATGGAATTAACTTTACATTTGTTAATGTATTTAACATGAATATTTATACTTTAGCAAACCACAGGATAAAATTTAATTAGCTTAACTTAATTAGTTCAGCATTAACAAATACATACATTTTTTTCCATTCCAATATAAATTGGCATTGCCAAATGTAGCTGTTAACTAATAAACTACCGAATGAGAAGATCATTAGTACAGTTTTGTTTTTGCATTTGTACATCATTAATTCATGTTAACAACATCATGAGTTGATGGTAGCCCATAGTGGGGCATTGGTTACTTAACTAATTATACGTTTATCCAGTGGTTTGCTAATGTATAAATATTCTCGTGACCAATACATTAGTTAGCAGTTAAGTTTATTTCATGCTTAATGACTTTATTTGTACATCATTAATTCAATTCAACGACTGCATTAGTTAGTGCCAGTTCATACACCCTGACTGTAAAGCGTGACCGATGGACTGGTTTAAAGAGGCACATCAATGAGAGGGTGTTTCTGTGGTGAAAGTGTGTTTGGATCAAATGTGGTTTGTGGCTTTTTATCAAACCCAAACTGAATGGATTGGCACTTTAGTGTGAAGTTATCCCCCCTGCCTATTTGTTATGGAGAGTTTATTGATTATTTTAATGGGGGCACTATTGAAGTGTGTGCCCTTGTTGTTAATCCTGATCAGTGAATGGCTGTAGAGTTCTGCACCAGGCGGAGACCCTACAGGGACGATGGGATGGCCGATCTCAGGTTGGTGTTTAATGTTCTGCTGTAAATAAGAATTCCCTGCTGGTCCCACAGCTTGTAGTCTTTTCCATTTCTGACTTTGGGACAATTCCAATTCCTTTCCTGGAAACAGGAACCACTTTCCCCCCTTCTCATGAACAGATTAGACAAGTATTAGCGGTTTACCACCACAGAATATGTAATAAGCCAACTTTTTTTTTGTCTTGTGTTGTTTCATTAGCTTAGCAGTTATCAAAGCTAGAAGCACTGACAGAGGCTGCTGTCTGGGAAAGGTTTAGCACTCCATGGTAAGTGTAGCACTCCTGACATCCTGTTCTACAGGAAACTAAGCCCAAACTTCAGTTTGACATTGCGGGTGAGATTAGGGGGTGTCATTCAGGTTTACAACTGTCTCATAGGGATTACACCAAACTAAACGCATGACTAATGGAAGCAACTGTGTTTCGTATTCAGAAGACAGCAGGAATTAGGCTCTAAGGCCTGGCACTGACATAGCAAACTCAAATATAATGATTGATCAATTAGCAGCTTGTTGCAGTTTGCAGTATTTTTATGTGTCTGTGTTGTATTTAAATTGTTTACCTGGGACAATAGTTGGGGTAAAAAATAAAAACAGAAGTAAGAAACATTGGAGACTATTTTATCAACCTGAGTATTGCGGAGATGACCTTGAGAAGCCAGGCTTGGAGGGAAAGTTGTTGTGTCTTTGCAAATAAAGTGTAAGACAGACGGATATTTGACCGGGGTTAGAGTGAACTTTGGACTATAACACCAGGGGTGAAGATCCACACTCCTGTAATGAGAACCATGGGATATTTAAGACCACAGTGAGTCAGTATCTGGGTTTAATCTAAATAAATAGTCTGGAACCATCTCAAACTAACTTTCTGTCCTTATCGCTGCATTTCTCTGATCCAGGGGAAGATTACTGCCGACTGGCCCAGCAAACTGCTTCAGCGAAAGGGCCGCACGGCTGCCAGCACAAATACAAACTCAGGGATCGTGTGCGGCACAGAAGCATAACGAATATCTATAGATAGAGCTGGACAACTTATCTGCAGTATAACCACAATAGTGCTTTTCTCGAAGGCATGTACAATGTGGTGGGGCTTGCGATGGGAAAATTATATTTGGATTTAATATACTGTGACCGTCGCACTGGCCAAGGTGCTGTCCGTTTCATGAATAATAATAAAAATATTGTAGCACAGGCTTATAAGCGTAATCATATTTCTCCATCTCCCACATTTAAAATGGTACCGCTGGCAGAACCTGCCGGTCAGCATCTCTGTGTTGTCGGACCGTTCGGAGAGACGGACACCATCACTCAGAATCTACATCTGCTGACTTTCTCTTTACCCGCCGAATATTTCCCCCTCTCATCGCCCTGCAGATCACGGGGATATGAAACGCACTTCTGTTTTAAATTAAGCATGGACACGTCAATAATACAAACTTTATTGCAAAGGCTAGCTCCCACTGTAGTTTTTTTTAACCCGTGTGTGTGTGAGAATGTTTGCCCGTGCACGTGTACGTAACTGCACACTGCAAAGGCAAGCGCCCACTCTGTAATATTCTCATGTGTTTATGTGTGAGTTTGCATTACGTGTGTGTGTGTGTGTACATGAGTACGCGTATGCAGGATTCTGCATCGTTCACAGGTACCCACACCTGTGACAGCAAAGGAAACACTTCATTATAAAAAAAGATTTTGGATGGTTTTGTAAGTGCAGCACATTTCCTCATTCAGAAATATGAGTATTAGGCCCTCAAACAGAATCCATGGCAAATCTACGTCTAAATCCCACTAAACTTCATGTCATTTCTTACCAGGTGTCATACAATACTCATACCCCCTTTGAGCCAAAATGGTGGGATAGTGCACTGTGTCAGAACACAGTCAGTGGAGACAGTGAATTGCAGTTCATTTTCATATTTCTTTAAACATATTATAAACTGTTTATGAACACATTATTTGTACCCAAGGTGTCCTTTGGAAACTCGAATGCAGCCCTTTTAGTGAGACAAACCGCCCATCTCCTGCTCCATCACACTGACCGAGATAAACCCCCCATCTCCTGTTCCATCACACTGACCGAGACAAACCCCCCATCTCCTGTTCCATCACACTGAGACAAATCGCCCATCTCCTGTTCCATCACACTGACCGAGACAAACCCCCATCTCCTGTTCCATCACACTGACCTACACGAATAGCACCACTGGGACCAATCAGCCTGAAGCGCTGGTCTAATTAGCCTAATTACAGCCCTGATATTCATCAATCTGTCACGGCCCTTATTTATCTTCCTGGGCTGTATTAGTTTGTTTCTTGTTTTTTGTTTGGAGGCTGGGGAGATGATCAAACCACCATTTTGTCTCAAAGCACCCGACTCCATTTAGGCCTAAATTGGCTGGAAATCCTGGTGCAGTGCAAAGCATTGTGGGAATACAACACACACCATTCGATGAGCTGCTCAGCACAGCCTGAACACCGTGAATCTGAAATAACTCAAGTGCAGAGTTATCAGCATATTTCCACATAATCCCCAGTATTTACACGTCTGATGGTGAGAAGTAGGGACTCTGTTTGCCTCTGAAGGCTCTTATGAACTGTAAGAGAGATGTTTGGCGATAGCATTTCTGATCTGAAATACCCAGCTGGTTCACAGACTGTTAGCCTCCACCTCATAAGCCGTCTCACACCCTGACGGGCCTGCTAACAGCCCCACACTGACAGGCCTGCTAACAGCCCCACACTGACAGGCCTGCTAACAGCCCCACACTCACAGGCCTGCTAACAGCCCCACACTGACAGGCCTGCTAACAGCCCCACACTCACAGGCCTGCTAACAGCCCCACACTGACGGGCCTGCTAACAGCCCCACACTGACAGGCCTGCTAACAGCCCCACACTCACAGGCCTGCTAACAGCCCCACACTGACGGGCCTGCTAACAGCCCCACACTGACGGGCCTGCTAACAGCCCCACACTGACGGGCCTGCTAACAGCCCCACACTGACAGGCCTGCTAACAGCCCCACACTGACAGGCCTGCTAACAGCCCCACACTGGCCCACATTTAAATATAAAGCCTGAATGATTTCTGCAGAGAAAAGCAGCTCCAAACTAATCTTCACCAGCAGCCAGAGGAGAAACGGCCTTTAGACACAACAGCAGTGTGAACAGTGAGAGGGGGCACTCCAGTGAGCCCATGTGTCTTAAAACATATGTTCACACTTTACAATGCGGTACATGAATTGTCATTAACTAAAGTAGTTGTCAACATGAATTAATTGACACACAAATGTTATGCATTATGCATGAAGCATTAGTTAATGTATTTGTTAACAACTAACTCACATATAAGTTACATTCATAGTATACATTAGCAAGCCAGAGGATAAATGTACAATTAGTTAACCATTAACAAATACAACCATGTAAATACAATTAGGACTACAGGTTACCATCACAAGCCATGATCACAGGTTATCACATGTGCTATAACATGGTTATAAGTGGCTATAACACATGTTATAAATCATAAGCATTTATAATGACAGGTGTAACCCTGTGACATATCTTCAGTAAGGTATGAACGGAGACCCGCCCCCCCCCGCCCCACAGTAAGGCACTGAGACCCCAGAGGCAGGCGGTTGTCATTGGCGACGGATAATCCTGTGATCTGAGTCCCTCACAGGAGAACAGATCAGCGCTCAGATGGAGCGTGTGCTTGGGGGGAGAGCGTCTGATCTCCATCTGTGACCGGCTCAAACGCCCTTTCACACGGGAGTAACATCCACCCACGGGTCAACACCGAGTCCCTCTGAGGCCCGGAGGACTGATCTGGCCCACAACCCCCTGGGTCAGCCCACACCGACAACCCCCTCCCAAAACACCCTGCACCCTCCTAAAGCACAATAACACACGCACACTCGTGACTTTCAGCAGGAAAGCTACATGTTCCCCGTTTAAAAACAGTGTAGAGAAACTCTCTGGAGAAAGAGTCATGGCGTCAGGGGGCTCTGTAGGAGGTCAGTGCGGAACAGATGACAGTGATCACAGTCTATTAGGGACCACAGCTGGAGCAGAACCCTCCCCTCAGTCCTGCAGGGCGGCGGTAAGCGCTCGTCTGGTGATGAAGGTGATAAAATAATCAAATGAAACGGAGGCGTGCGGACGCTCGTAACCGCGGGAGACGTGAGCGGTGAACATACGCACCATCGGCTGAGCGACACACTTCTGAGTGGGAGCGTAGGGGGGGGGGGGGGGCGGAGAGTCTGGCTGCTGACGCGGCTAATTACCCCCCCCAAACCCCCCCAACCCTCTACTGCACCCCCCCACTGAGCCCCCCCCAAACCCCCCCCCCCTCAGCCCCCCCCAAACTCCCCCAACCCTCTACTGCACCCCCCCACTGAGCCCCCCCCAAACCCCCCGCTGATCCCCATCCCTGCCTCTCTACTCTCTCATTAACAGGCTGCAACATCTCATCACTTTACCCAACACCACCCGACATCCCATCACACACCCCAAACTCAGTGTGTGTTTGTGAGAGTGCCTGTGTACCTGTGAGTGTGTTTGTATGTGTGTGTGAGCGTGTGTGTGTGTGTGTGTGTGTGTGTGTGTGCGTTTGGTGTTGAAGCACATGCGTGTGTCCATACAGTGTGTGCATGCTGGTGTGTGTGAGAGTAAGTGTGTGTGTGGCATGTGTGTTCGAGAGAGCGTCTGTGTGTGTGTGGTGTGTGTGTGTGTGTGTGGTGTGCATGCGAGTTCAAACCATTTGCACATGCAAGCATGTCTGGGTGAATGTAAACAGTAATCATACACCATAATTACTGTTCCGCTGATTCATATTCATATCCATATTCATATTCATATTCATATTCCGCAGCTGAAACACTGCTGCCACGCCCCCACAGATGCTGTTCTGAGCTCTTCCCATCATGCCCTGCTCCAGCGCGTGGGACAGACGTTACAGCTAAAAGTTTGGAAACGGATGTTTTAAATCATCTTTGCATATTGATGGTGAAACAGAGAATAATTATTCACCATTTGAAATCGAAATGTGCGCTGACTGCCTTGTTAACTGAGTTTGAGTTGCAGCAGTAAGAACTGGACTAGACTCATGTATCAGTTAATGTTCCTGAGAGGGTTCTGAACACTTTAAACAGCAAATACACAAATACACTCAATAAAACCAACAACACACTGTGGTCTTACGGGCCTAAAACCAGCTACACTCTCATAAATAAAGGTACAAAGAAGTGCCTAAAACCAGCTACACTCTCATAAATAAAGGTACAAAGAAGTGCCTAAAACCAGCTACACTCTCATAAATAAAGGTACAAAGAAGTGCCTAAAACCAGCTACACTCTCATAAATAAAGGTACAAAGAAGAGCCTAAAATGGTACAAATGCATGTCACTGGGGCAGTGCCCTGTCGGTGCATAAAACTGGACCCATAACCAGCCATATAGAATTCATTTGTACCTTGTTTGCTTGGGAAAAATACTCATTTGTACCCAAAGAGAACATTACTGTACTTTCAGGGTACATTTGGGAAATTTGATCCTTGAAGAACATTAATGTACCTCCTCTCTCTCTCTGTTTCTGAGAGAGGAGACGCTGAGACAGTGGAGTGTTATTAGGGCTCAGCACAGACACAGTGGAGTGTTATTAGGGCTGAGCACAGACACAGTGTTATTAGAGCTGAACACAGACACAGAGACAGTGTTATTAGGGCTCAGCACAGACACAGTGTTATTAGGGCTGAGCACAGACACAGTGGAGTGTTATTAGGGCTGAGCACAGACACAGTGTTATTAGGGCTGAACACAGACACAGTGTTATTAGGGCTGAACACAGACACAGTGTTATTAGGGCTGAGCACAGACACAGTGTTATTAGGGCTGAACACAGACACAGTGTTATTAGGGCTGAGCACAGACACAGTGTTATTAGGGCTGAGCACAGACACAGTGTTATTAGGGCTGAACACAGACACAGTGTTATTAGGGCTCAGCACAGACACAGTGTTATTAGGGCTCAGCACAGACACAGTGTTATTAGGGCTGAGCACAGACACAGTGGAGTGTTATTAGGGCTGAGCACAGACACAGTGGAGTGTTATTAGGGCTGAGCACAGACACAGTGGAGTGTTATTAGGGCTGAGCACAGACACAGTGTTATTAGGGCTGAGCACAGACACAGTGGAGTGTTATTAGGGCTGAGCATAGGTTATATTTTTACAGTAGTGTTGAACTGGTTTTACAGTAGTGTTTAACTGGTTTTACAGTGGTGGTGAACTGGTTTTACAGTTGTGTTGAACTGGTTTTACAGCAGTGGTGAACTGGTTTTACAGTAGTGGTGAACTGGTTTTACAGCAGTGGTGAACTGGTTTTACAGCAGTGTTGAAGTGGTTTTACAGTAGTGGTGAACTGGTTTTACAGTAGTGGTGAACTGGTTTTACAGTAGTGGTGAACTGGTTTTACAGTAGTGTTGAAATGGTTTTACAGTAGTGTTGAAGTGGTTTTACAGTAGTGGTGAACTGGTTTTAAAGGGTCGTTAGGCGGGGGGGACAGGGTTGTGACGCCGTCGTTGGGAGTGATCTCGGAGAGCGGGAGGACTGATCACACGGTCACCGTGAGCCGCAGGCGGGAAACAGACCAGCGTCACACCGCCCTTCCCCTGCCGTAGGAACGCCACACGAGCCATAACTCACCGGAGTAAATGAGCTGCTTAAAAGCGCATTTCTGATGTACTGTATCTGTGCGATTCCACTGCAGAGATCAAGTCTTCAGGCAATTATTTCCTCTTGCAATTTGTCTTTGTGCTCTGGCAGTGCTAAAACGTACACGCATAGAGGGCAAAATATACAAAATATACACCGCTACTGACTGAGTGCCAGTGGAAATGAGGGCATGGAGGAGAATGTAAATATTGTTCATTAAAATATACACATACTACATTTACTACATACTAGATTTGACATTAAATGCAAGTATTATGCTGACATCTGTCCACATTAGACTTGAGTGTGCGTACACTGCATTACACCGTGTTCACGGTCAAACTGCGTATCACATCATGTGAATCACGACTCTCCTGTACTGTAAAACGGCAAACAGAAATAACCTTCAATTTAGTTTTTGGAGGATACGTTGATGAATCGCGTGCTTTATGACGGCGGTTATTCCTGCGTTCCAGGAGACATGTTTATCTCTCCGTGGGGATTTAAACAAAACAGAACAAGGAGAGAGAGGGGAGAGTGATAGTGTGTGAGATCCATCACAGGACTGAGAGAGCACACAGCGCAGATCAGGCAGCCTATGTTGAGAACGCAGTATAAAACAGCCCTAAGGCTGCGATGCTGGGAGACTGTATCCTAACCACACAGAAGTATAAAACAGCCTTAAAGAAGGGAAGCTGTGAGACTGTATCCCCAGATCTGGGAGAGATAAACCAGAGCAGACAGCCGTTAGCTAACGCAGCGCGAAGCTCCCGTCCTGAAATCAGTCCTGTCAGGACCAGCGCTCCACACTGCTCTGTACCTGGCAGTGTATTAACGAGCCAATTATGTTAATTACCCAGCCCCAAGCGATGAAGAATAACATCCTCTGAGTGAGGGACAGCGTGTGGCGAGCTCTGTCATCTGCATTTCAGAAGAACAGGAGAGGAGAGGAGAGGAGAGGAGAAGAGAGAGTATCAAAGGCCCCAGATCCAACGGCAAGACACCTGCGCTCTTAAAGGAACACACCATCTAGAGTTAAGGCTTGGTTTATGCTCCACTCTTCCACGAGGGTCATGGGGGTCAACATGGCCAAAATGACATTTCAGAAGTCTCTGGCTGTTCCACGCACATCCGAAACGGCTCCACGAGAGTTTGGGATATTGGTTTGCTAATACCACCTGCTCTCAGAGCGTCTCAGAGTTTAAATAAACAGAACTGAACTGACTGCTGTGGAGACACACCTACAAAGAGTATAAATGCTCCAATCGCATGTTAGTAGCAGTTTGACATCATCAAAACCCCATGAGGAAAGTACAACCCAGGCTTAAGTGGTTACCTCTCACCCAGTTCGGGACGACTCGCCTCCAGTCAAATCCACCCACCGGAGCCCCAGCCTACAGACAGACGTACGGCTCTGCTCATCAGTGGAACTGAAGAATAAACAGTCGAAGGGTTAACAGCATTAGGAAAACAAAACAACAGTTATTTGGTTCTCTGGCTCAGCAGTTCAAATTTTATCAAGGTTCCCAAAGATCAGAGGTACTTGAATCGCGGCGAAATCCTGAAAAAAAAACCTGAAAGTGGCAAAGAGCCTAATAATATCCCACAATTCCTGCATTTTTCTCCTGAGAAACAGCAGCGGCGGGGGCTTTGATTGTGTTTCACAGAACAAACAGCCATTGTGTCTCACTCAGCAGAACAGCAGGGAGACAGCCCTCCACTCAGGAACGATACGGACCACATCCTCGGATCCCGGGAATATTATTATTCCCAGACGTCTGAACAGATAAAGGAATGATCGGATTGCAGAATGTCGGGATGTGGAGGGGGGAGCTGGTGATATGACAGGGCGCTCGAATGCTTCTCCGTCACATCAGAACGCGGACGGAGAGCGTGTCTAAAGGCGCCTGCCTTTCCGCATGTAGAGGTGCGTGTCGTTGCTGTGTGAAGTTGCTGTGTTGGTGCTGATGTGGCAGTTTGGGTCCAAACGCACGCCTAGCAGCCAGTCACATGTCTTCAACACGCCTAGCAGCCAGTCACATGCCTTCAACACGCCTAGCAGCCAGTCACACGTCTTCAACACGCCTAGCAGCCAGTCACATGCCTTCAACACGCCTAGCAGCCAGTCACATGCCTTCAACACGCCTAGCAGCCAGTCACATGTCTTCAACACGGCTAGCAGCCAGTCACATGCCTTCATCACGCCTAGCAGCCAGTCACATGTCTTCAACACGGCTAGCAGCCAGTCACATGCCTTCAACACGCCTAGCAGCCAGTCGCATGCCTACAACACGCCTAGCAGCCAGTCACATGCCTTCAACACGGCTAGCAGCCAGTCACATGTCTTCAACACGCCTACAATGCTGCTCCCACAAACTGAAGCGTGAGACTGACATTAGAGTGCACTCTTGTGTGTATATGAGTGTTTATTTGTCAGCTTGGAGCAGCTAAATAGCATGTAGGCTAAGCCAATTCCACCACAGCAACTCCACAGAGACACTCAGGAGAACTTCATCAACTAATCAATTAATATGAAAATAGTTGTGTTATTAGCTTTGCGTGTCCTGAAGGTCCAAGAAAAGAAGTCCCTGAATTCTTTCATTTTACTTAAGACTTCCCAGCTAGGATGTTGAACTGCATTTTTTACTTGAAACTTTTTATTTTTTATTTTAGCTGTGCTAAAGGATTTGTACTGCTAGTTTCTTTGCTGCGCGTGTTCCAGGATAACGTGTTTCTCAAAAAGGCCATACTAATCATAAAAGCTCTTAGTTGATACTCACAGTATTCACAGTATAGATTGTGGGGGGGTTCATGTTCTTTTTGGGCTCGTGTTCACAATGTGAGAGGAGTAATGGGGTAATTATGTGTGCTCTTTTATACCCTGCATGTTCAGCTTCGTTTGGTTTGAGTTCAGTCTCAGAGCATTTCTGTCTAACACCACAACCGTACTGTAAATCAAGCTCTCACTGCAATTCAGCGCCCCAGGAGTCAGAAGCCCATTCACCTCATAGCTACGCTTCATTCACCTAGCACGTTAGCAATGCAGACCCTGGTGTTTAAGGTCTCTCACCTTACAGCTATGCTTCATTGACCTAGCACGTTAGCAATGCAGACCTCAGTCTCTAAGGTCTCTCACCGCATAGCTACGCTTCATTCACCTAGCACGTTAGCAATGCAGACCCTGGTGTTTAAGGTCTCTCACCTCACAGCTATGCTTCATTGACCTAGCACATTAGCAATGCAGACCTCGGTGTTTAAGGTCTCTCACCCCACAGCTACGCTTCATTCACCTAGCATGTTAGCAATGCAGACCTTGGTGTTTAAGGTCTCTCACCCCACAGCTACGCTTCATTCACCTAGCACGTCTCGGTCTTTAAGGCTAGACAATGAAAGGAACACAGTCCCTGTTAGCCCCTCCATGGGGCAAAAGCAAGACACATATGCTATTGTTCACTGTTGTAGTTATTTTTGTTTTATTCCGTTAGCCCATCTGCTTTACCGGGTTGATTTCCTCAGAGAGGACCCACTGGAGAGCATTCAACGATTCCTGTTAATTAAGTGCGAGGAGTTTTCTTCTCCTCGGCTCTCCTGCAACAAGCTGCTCCCTCATCTATTGGAGAAAGGCTACACTGCAGGTAAGGTGATATTAATCAGGCTGATCATTGCACATCTCGGGAGTTTCAGGAGCAAAGCGATAAGGTGTCGTTGATCCACACATACCAGAGATGTACCAGGAATTAATCAAGCTCCGGGCTAAGAGAGAATAACAGACCCTGGATGATTCTGCAGTCCGGTAGCCATCTTCTCGTACTGCTGCAGAGGTTCTGTGAGAACTGCATGAGTGCACTGGGATGTTGAAACCCGAGATGATCTGATTGCATTAAAATGAACAGTCTACTGAAATCCCACTGCACTAGTTCTGTGATTCCAGTTGAGTTGCAGGTGAAATGTCCCAATCACTGGCAAATTAAGCACCTGCACTTAAGCCCAACCTTGATTAAGGTGATATTTATGTTCACTTGTGAAAGATGTCTGAATAGAGAAAATTAGGGAACAGAGGCATCATCAGCTCTCAGAAAATAAAAAATGGTTCCAAAATTAACCCTGTGATTCCATCCGGACGAGTTAAAGGGTTCTTTGTCAGGTAAAATGGTTCTTAGTCTGGGAGCTTCCACACTTCAAACCTATGATAGAGGGTTCATAAAGAACTAAGAAGAACCCTTTATTCTGAGGGTGAACCGGATGGTGATAAAGTACAGTTCCGCCAGTGAGAAGCAGGAGCTGCCAGTTCCTGCCCCTCTGTCCAGAGGAATGTTGCACAGCGCCACTCCGGTGTTCCTAAACTGCGGTCCTGGGGCATGAAAACCCATAAAAAGCAAAGTAAGTACAGATTCGCTGTCAGGGAGATGCCATCCCACTGTTCTTAGAGGCCAATAATGCCCCCGAATTGCTTCATCTTTCAGTGGGGATAACGAGAGAGAGGCAGTTATGGATTCCGCCCTGAGTCTGCCGTACGCCAGGTGAAGCGATGCTTCAAAGCACCACTGTCATCACTCTGAATGTGTGTGTGTGTGTGTGTGTGTGTGTGTGTGCTCTA
>NC_083766.1:3790143-3947643 GCF_963514075.1 Conger conger | reverse complement strand
ATGGTACCGTGTGCTAGGCTATCAGTTCCACATAAAGCCCTCAGTGTTTCTGCATGGTCTTTATGTGTCAGATGAAAGGCACACGTATATCTGCAGTAAAATGGTTTGCTGGGAGCCAGAGCCTCAATCACTTTTATCACAGCACCACAGGAGGTGGCTTCAGATTGATGCACTCCCATTCAGAAACATGAAAACCACAGGAACAACTCCCACAGAGAGAAAGAGAGAGGGAGTGAGAGAGGGAGAAAGAGGGAAGGAGAGAAAGAGAAGGAGTGAGAGAGGGGGAAGAGGGAAGGAGAGAAAGGGAGTGCGAAAGAGAGAAAGAGAGAGGGAGTGAGAGAGGGAGAAGAGGGAAGGAGAGAAAGGGAGTGAGAGAGAAAGAGAAAGTAGAAAAAGGGGGAGAGAGAAAGAAAGCAGGAAAGAGGGACAGAAAGAGAGAGGGAGAAGAGAAGGAGAAAGAGAGAGAAAGAGATTGCTTGGAGTTATTTCATTGGTTAACCACTGTTGCTCAGGTGACTTCATTGTACCTGTTTAAGAAACTGACGGGTTAATATATCAGATTTTTTCATTTTTCAAACGTAAATGCCAAATAGGTACTCTGCAGCCAATTATGAAATTATCGGAATGATTTAGATCAAATGTAATTTCAGCTTTGTGAAATGCCATATTTTTAACACCATATTTTCAGTCACCACAGGTACACCAGCCAGGTAAAACAGAACAGGGAGATAAATAATCATGAAGGAGGAGGACTATTATAGCACACATTTACACATTTACACATGCTGCAGCACAAAGGAAACGCACAAATACTGAATAAATTCACAGGTACTGTACCAGGACCCAAAAGTACAGAAAGTCAGCAAAAACACAAGAATGTGTCGCAACAACCTGTGAAGAGAAAATTACTCTTTCTCTCTCCCCCTCTGTTTCTCTCTCTGTTCCTCTGAAGCCACAGGGCAGCGTATGAGAAACGTGGGAAGTCATTTGTCAAACAAATCCCCCCCCCACCCCACCACACACACGACCCCCCCACCCCTGTGCAGTTCTAACGAGCTGCCTGCATATCTAATCAAAGCCATGGCACAACGTCTGCTTGGCTAGCTGCACAAACATCTAAACCTCACCACCAGTCCTGCTTGAACAGGAACATCAGACTTAGGTCAGACTTAGAGGAAGTAAAGAACTACACTATGCTGCAGTCTGAAACTGCTCTCTCCACACACTGAAGTACAGAGCTGCTCTCTCTCCACACACTGAAGTACAGAGCTGCTCTCTCCACACATTGAAGTACAGAGCTGCTCTCTCTCCACACATTGAAGTACAGAGCTGCTCTCTCTCCACACACTGAAGTACAGAGCTGCTCTCTCTCCACACACTGAAGTACAGAGCTGCTCTCTCTCCACACACTGAATTACAGAGCTGCTCTCTCCACACACTGAAGTACAGAGCTGCTCTCTCTCCACACACTGAAGTACAGAGCTGCTCTCTCCACACACTGAAGTACAGAGCTGCTCTCTCTCCACACACTGAAGTACAGAGCTGCTCTCTCCACACACTGAAGTACAGAGCTGCTCTCTCCACACACTGAAGTACAGAGCTGCTCTCTCTCCACACACTGAAGTACAGAGCTGCTCTCTCTCCACACAGTGAAGTACAGAGCTGCTCTCTCCACACACTGAAGTACAGAGCTGCTCTCTCTCCACACTGAAGTACAGAGCTGCTCTCTCTCCACACTGAAGTACAGAGCTGCTCTCTCTCCACACACTGAAGTACAGAACTGCTCTCTCTCCACACACTGAAGTACAGAGCTGCTCTCTCCACACACTGAAGTACAGAGCTGCTCTCTCCACACACTGAAGTACAGAGCTGCTCTCTCCACACACTGAGGTACAGAGCTGCTCTCTCTCCACACACTGAAGTACAGAGCTGCTCTCTCTCCACACACTGAAGTACAGAGCTGCTCTCTCCACACACTGAAGTACAGAGCTGCTCTCTCTCCACACACTGAAGTACAGAGCTGCTCTCTCTCCACACACTGAAGTACAGAGCTGCTCTCTCTCCACACACTGAAGTACAGAGCTGCTCTCTCCACACACTGAAGTACAGAGCTGCTCTCTCCACACACTGAGGTACAGAGCTGCTCTCTCTCCACACACTGAAGTACAGAGCTGCTCTCTCTCCACACACTGAAGTACAGAGCTGCTCTCTCCACACACTGAAGTACAGAGCTGCTCTCTCTCCACACACTGAAGTACAGAGCTGCTCTCTCTCCACACACTGAAGTACAGAGCTGCTCTCTCTCCACATACTGAAGTACAGAGCTGCTCTCTCCGCACACTGAAGTACAGAGCTGCTCTCTCCACACACTGAAGTACAGAGCTGCTCTCTCCACACACTGAAGTACAGAGCTGCTCTCTCCACTCACTGAAGTACAGAACTGCTCTCTCTCCGCACACTGAAGTACAGAGCTGCTCTCTCTCCACACACTGAAGTACAGAGCTGCTCTCTCTCCGCACACTGAAGTACAGAGCTGCTCTCTCTCCACACACTGAAGTACAGAGCTGCTCTCTCTCCACACACTGAAGTACAGAGCTACCTGAAGTACCTGTGGCTCCCAGACTGTAGTTCAGTGTGAAATCTCACCCCAAAACTCAGGCAAAGGGGAAACACAACGTGCTCTTCTTAACGGACTGATCACAAGCACAAACGCATAAAACATTACACCTCCCACTGGTAGTTTTGCAAAACCCAAATACGCCTCTCAACCTCACCTGAGCTTCAGAAAGGTGCTTAAAATAACTGGGTTTTGTACAAATGAAGCAATTAGACAAAAGAAAATGGGCTGTCAGCCGTAGTTAGGCTCCTGCGGGTGCTGAGCTCTGGTGAGGGTTGAGGTGACGGTTAGCATTAGTCATATAATAAGCATAGTAGCCGCTGGATAGCGCAATGCATTATCACATTACCCAGAAAAGGTCACTACTTTATCCGTCTGACAACTTTATTATTTTACGATAACTTATCACATTATCTGGTGTCATTAAATTGTCCAATGTTACAGGATGTATTAACTTTAACACGTTATAGTTAAAATAAATCCATTAAGAACAGTTCTTATCCAATTAGACCATATAGTCACAATCCTAGTTAATGAATGTGAATGAATGTTAATTCACTCGCTCTTAAAACTATATAATAAAATGTAATTTAAATTTCTTATTGAGAAAAATCTTTAATGGGGCTTCATAACGCACAGTCAGATTCCATGAACTCCTTGGAATCAGCATTACCTGTGAGACTCTACGTGATCAATGGCAGCGTTGTCCTTTAAATGGAGCAGATTTATGTTAGTACCGTCTGATGGAACACTGGATGGTCATGTGATCTTACTGAATAAATGAAAAGTTTGTTTTTTGTATGGCATTTCAGAATACACAGCTCACACACAGGTAAACCACACAGAGAGGCAGACAGGCAGACAGACAGACGCACACACACACAGCCTACAAGCAGAATAGACACTCAAGCTATAGCTAAGTACACGCCTGATCATTGTACAAATGATGTTTTGCTATATTAGTATAGTTAGTGGCACACACAGCTCACACACAGGCAAACAACCATAGAAGCACACAGACAGACAGATAGACAGACACACACAGACACACAGACACACACACACACACACAGACACACACACTACAAGCAGAAGAGCCTGGCAAGCAAGTATGCCTAGCTCATGATGCTGATAGCTTAAACTACTGTGAATTGACCGGCACCTTATCTGTGTACCTGCTGTGTGCATATTGAATTCACCATGTCAAACAGGCTCTTTAATGAAATTCCTGTGACAACACAAATCATGGCATCAGAATCATGCATTACAGAAATGAATGTGACATTCCCAGACACCCATGTTTTATTTAGCAGAAACCGGAAAAAGCTGGTCACTCGGAAATTGAGGGATATTCCAATTCCAGGGAATACTGAATGAGTGTGATTTGAAGGCCATCTTCAGCAGAGTTAGGAGGGCTCAACCCCTGATATCAATCAGGAATACCAGACACCCCCTAAAAATGAGCAGATAAAATATTTAAAAAGTATCGTGGCTTATTTTGCTCTCCACATCGAATTCGGCCTTCACAACATGTGACCTGGTCTTCTGGAAGGTCTAAAACGCTTCTGTTTTCAATCGAACTAATTACACCTGTAATTACGCAACTTCCCTTCAGCATTTACACACTCTCGCCCTCACTCAAATCCACAGGCAGCACTGACGCATTGCATCCCAGCCCTGAACCAGAACCAATTAAGATTGAACACATGAACACAAACAGAGGAAATGCACACAGACGCACACACTGACAGAGGAGAAATCAAATGCAAATGGAGAAGTTGGGGCTTGAGGGGAAAAGGCAGGGCTGAGAGGTATAGCTGTGCAGCCCATCAAACACACACAAACACACTCACACACACAAACACACACACACACACACACACACACACTCACACACACAAACACACAAACACACTTACACACACAAACACACTCACACACACACTCACACACACACACGCACTCACACACAAACACACTCACACACACACAAACACACTCACACACACACACACACACACACAAACACACTCACACACACTCACACACACACACACACACACAAACACACTCACACACACACACACACACATTAACAAACACACACTCACACACACACACACACATTAACAAACACACACATACATACATACACACACACACACACTCACACACACATTAACAAACACACACACACACATACACACACACATTAACAAACACACACACAGATTAACAAATATACACACAGACACACACATTAACAAACACACACACACTCACACACACTCTCACACACACATGCACACATGTCATCCATCATCACAAGGGTATGTAGATTCTACAGCTTGTTAATTTAACACTGATGTATGAAACCCTTTCCTACTGGTTCTGCAGTTTAACCGTGTCAATCACAGTCAGACCGTTATCTAGTTACGGTTCACTATAAGAGACAGATTCAATAATCATGTATTCAATAGTTTTTTTTGCAGCAAGTGTGTTATGCTGCAGCTTCAGTTGAAGAGGGAGACAGAGAGACATAAACGTGCTTGTGTGTGCCAGTATGTGTGTCTTTGGACTGTCTGCAAGGGCATTCAGTATTTACAAGATAATACTTAATTGTTTTAAAATGCAGTGAAACAGAACAGCAGGACCTGCTCCTGGTTCCATAGCGCTTAGCTGCAGTGGTCATACTGGCTCAGAGCAGCGGTTAGCCGCGGCTAAGGCTAACAGCCTTCCTTATCTGCGGCGGTGCACATTAAGGCGAACGGGAGGTTGGACTCGGTCCAATCAGGTTTAATCTCCTTCTTCTTCTCTGTTTCTGCGTCTCCTGTGGGGTCCTGGAGGCGCCGGGGTGACAGGGGGATGAAAACAAAATGGCCGCCCCGTTGTGTACGACAGACACCCGATTACGCCCATAATCCCTCCACGTCCGTTAGGGGAGGGAGGCTGGATTAACCGGCCTTTTCGGACATCCGGGACCTCGTTCTGTTTAGTCAAGTCCCAGACGAGGAGCGCTGGAGACACACAGATAAGTACGAGCATCCCAGGAGATTCCACAGACGCACATCTCCCCGTTCCTCTCCCCGTTCCTCTCCCCATTCCTCCAGAGCCGGTGAGATCCTGACAGGAGCGGTCACTGAAACTGCAGGAATGGGACAGAGAGGAATGCTCTCCACAAGGGCAATAAAATCTCTCACATTTTCACGATGCAACGCTTAACTCTTAATCAGATGAGTTAATTCTCCCTAATTGATTCTGATGTGGGCAATCAATGCGATGCTTTCACTGGCTATCCAATGTAGCATGACATAATGTGTTCATGCAGCATTGCAAATAGGCCCACAAAGGCTTAAAGCTTGTGTTTTATTCCTATCCTGTGACGCCCTAATAGAGACAGCACAGCACACAATGTGAAAGGCGTCTCAGGACTATAACTCTACAGATCTTACTGATATGTTTATGCCAAGGCCGAGAACGTTAATTTCACACCAGAGCAGTTCAGTGGAAAACGAAGAGAGAGTCGCGCTCAAACGGGCGGACATTTTGTGAAGTGATAAATAGGTGCAGTTGCTCCTTCATTTCGGCTCTTAAACGACAAAGGGAACCTGCCGTTTCAGACCAGAATGACAGAAACTGACAATGGGCCGGCTCAGAATGCAGGAAATGTTCAAGCCGTCAGCCGTAGCTGAAGCCAGTGGTGACAAGCAGGAATCCACTGAACCTTCATTTAAAGTCTCCATTTTCAGTAGGGACAAAAAACAAATCAAAGTCTGTGAGTGCAGGAATGTGATTTAGGGCAGCAGAAACTAATACATCAAACAGATCCATTAATTAATCAGATTTGATGGAAGCCTCACAAAAGTAAATTATATTATTTCCACTCTATCATGTTTGGCTGAGCACAAATATACAAATGTTATGATTTCACACCAAATACACTTTTCTAACTCCCCGGAGGAAGCAACTGTTTAACTATGACAACAATAAATAAAAGCTTCATTTTGGAATGACATATAGCTGGAAAAATCACAATTTGCAGCAGACTCATAGTCTGTCAGATAGAAAATGCCTTTGCTTGTGGCCAGCAGAGGAATTAAAGCACATTTTAGCTGTAATTTAGTTTGTAAATCAAAAGTAAAGATGAATAAAACAGGATGACGCGCTGTGCCTGGACAGTATTGTGCTGTGTGGAACATAGTGATGTTTCCTGGCCCTGTCCGTGGTGTTTATGGGGAATATAAAGGCATCCAGGCCAGAGAAATCTCGAAATAAACTGCAATAAAAAAATAAGATGGCTGTCCCTGTATTCCTGAGGTTTGCTGCAGTACACAAAATCGCACAGAAATCATTTTGCAGAGAAACACAAAATGAACTGGCTACACGAGAAAAAGAGAGTAAATTTCTTACTCATATCTGACATAACATACTTGGCACTTTTCCAAGCTATGCTAATTTGCTAGTGCTTTTAAAAACACATTAACATAATTGGTATTTTTAAATGAAATAAACACACTCGTGGGTGTGCACATATGGCTATCAGCAACTAACAAATTAGAGTAAATGTATTTGCAAAGTAGAACAGGCAAGCTAGTTTGAAGCACTCTGTGGAGGATACAGGCGCAGAACAACACCCACATTTACGTGAACCTCAGACAGTAATAACTTATCCACAACAGCACCAGTCTTAGCAGAAATACCTGAGATGAGCTACTCTCATCTCAGCCTGCCTTAAGAACATACTTTTGTCCATTTTACTGCAGAGAAGAGGCTCTTTGCGAGTGTATTTTATAAAGTATTTTGTATGATGTCATGTATATCGGTCACAAAAACAGTGTTCCAAATTCTTAACCGCGAACCTATTATAATTATAAACCACATTACATGACAGTTATTTAGCTGATGCTTTTATCCAAAGTCACTTGCAGTTGATTTGACTAAGCAGGGGACAATCCCCCCTGGAGGAATGTGGGGTTGACATTTGCATAGATCTTACTGTGGTTACACTGGGGCTTGGACCACCCACCTTCTGTGTCCCAGTCAAGCAAAAGCCACTGTCCCCAAAACAATGGATAAGAGACAGAAACTCTGAGACATAATATGTACAGCGTGGTCAGAGTGAAGGATCCTGGGTAACGCAAGTCCATCTTGAGTCGTGAGACAAAGCTGCCAGTTCTAAACATGCCAAGCTGCTATCGGCTCTATAAAGCCACAGGGAAACACATCCATTCAGGTAAACTGAATGCAAACAATGAATCGTGCTTTGACAAGACGGTATTCTGCATAATTTTGCATAATTGGGTCAGCTACAATTAAAACGGCCATTTTACCTCAAGCCACCACAAAAAATGCAAAAATAAAAACACATTAATGGACACCTTCCACTAGCCCTTCTGATTCAGACAAAGCAGGAAACATTAGGCAAATTACTCTTGGACAGAGATCATAGAAAAGAAAAGTGTTTGCCAATTCAATTCCAGGTTCGACTAATACACACTGTAAACAGCCAGCAGTCTTCTGAGTCTTCTGCCTATTAATTAAACTCATGGGTCACGGTTTGGGGGTGGGGCTGGTTTGGGGAATTGAGGGTTGGTTTAGGGGGTTGGTTGTTACATTACATTATTGGCATTTGGCAGACGCTTAGACTAAGCAGGGGACAATCTTCCCCTGGAGAAATGTAGGGTTAAGGGCCTTGCTCAAGGGCCCAACGGCTGTGCGGATCTTATTGTGGCTACACCGGGATTAGAACCACCGACCTTACGTGTCCCAGTCATTTACCTTAACCACTACGTTATGGGCCGCCCCATCGGTTGTCGTTGGGCTGGTTTAGGGGGTTGGTTGTTGGCGAGTAATCACACTGTAATTGTTTACTCCACAGCAGTCTCTGTGCAGCGGTGGTGGAGGATGAACAGAATAAGAGCACAGATGAGCTTACAGGCTTGTAGCAGTGATGTCCCCACCCTACACAGCCTCACTCCTGGGCTGTAGCAGTGATGTTCCCACCCTACACCCCCTCACTCATGGTCTGTAGCAGTGATGTTCCCACCCTACACCCCCTCACTCCTGGGCTGTAGCAGTGATGTTCCCACCCTACACCCCCTCACTCAGGGGCTGTAGCAGTGATGTTCCCACCCTACACCCCCTCACTCATGGGCTGTAGCAGTGATGTTCCCACCCTACACCCCCTCACTCATGGGCTGTAGCAGTGATGTTCCCACCCTACACCCCCTCACTCCTGGGCTGTAGCAGTGATGTTCCCACCCTACACCCCCTCACTCATGGGCTGTAGCAGTGATGTTCCCACCCTACACCCCCTCACTCATGGGCTGTAGCAGTGATGTTCCCACCCTACACAGCCTCACTCATGGGCTGTAGCAGTGATGTTCCCACCCTACACGGCCTCGCACTGAAAGCTGTAATTTGGAGCCACATTGACGGTTCAAAGCCCCGCTTTAAGTGTCCCCAGGGGCGCACTCTGCACGCTTCTCATTTTGTAAAAAAGAAAAGGAAAAAAAAGCTTTTTCCTCCACTTTCCATTTTGAGATCTGCGCGTCAGACTCAGTGTGAGACAGATTGCCTTTATGAATACGGCGCCACGTGTCCGTGCTTTTAGAAAACTTTCATCTCCAGTCTCTCGGAGTGCAGCAGCCAATCTGCATGAGGGGCATTCAGGACCAATGTTTCCTTTGTGTGCGACTCACACGATTGCTGCACGACCTTCAGAGCGGGCGAAACATGTAGGAAAAGATATGATTCATGTGTTCTCTTCAGTGTTCAGCACACACAAGCGTTCACAACGCTGTCCGCAATGGAAATATGTAACAATATAAGAGCCCAGTGTTCTCTTGTGTTACTCAGGGCATTTTTCTCCTGTGTGCTATTATGTTCATAATACGCAGATACGCAGTTTATTTCTTTTTTTGGCTCAACCTGTGTGTATTAAGAATGTGTTCCTGGGTGTTGTAAAGTCTACACAGCACAGGAACGGAGTGTTCCATTAAGATGCTACTCGTAGCAGGACAACGTTTTACAAACACCAATCTCATCGCATTCTCCATTCACTCCGACGTATTCTGGGTTGTACACGTTCAACACTACGGCTGGAATTGAAAGTGAGTTCAGTACTCAAAACATGCAGGGGCCTTTAATGGCCAATATATCTCTCCATCTCAGCACATTTTTGCAACATTACATTGGATCCCCCAGGACAAATTCGCATAGCTGATAATTCAACAATAAATATTTGAGGCCACCCGTATAATGAATTATTTCTGAGGGGCAGCATTGCACAGCACACCTTGTACATTTAGTGTGTGATATTACATCTCCCTGTGCTACAGGTCATATTGCTGTTTTACAATTTACAGTATTCCTTCTTTTTTGATTTTTCACATTTTCATAATTCTGACTTGTGATTCTAAACGATTCCAGTATTTTACATGTGATACAAGTTAGACTGATAGGCCTGTAGTTTCCTAGATCGGTACAGTCCCCTTTCTTATATATTGGTATTATATTACCTTGTTTCAGGTCGTCAGGTATTTCTCAAGTTTCTAAAAACTGTCTAAAAATACTTGCCAGTGGTTTAAATATGCCATCGGGACCTGCTGCCTTATTTGACTTTAGTTTATATAATTAATCTAGGACTTCTTTATCCCCTTTCTCAATATCGGGTAAGACATTCTGAGTATTGAACGTGCCTTCCGGCCTGTTAGTAACCTCCTCCCTGGTAAAACTCTCAAAAAAATATCCATTTAAGGCATCAGTAATATCTTCATTCTTATACAGCAGTTCTCCTTTGTTTTTCTTAATGCACTTAATCTCCTCCTTTTACGACTGCAGTATTAATGTTTAGGATTACTTTTTGCATCTTGGGTAATTTGCCTTTCAAAGAGCCTTAGTTCTTTATTAACCTTAGCTGGCATACTGCAATAATCATCTCTATTAGTATGGTTGTTTTTATAGACCTAATAAAGTTTATTCTTTTTACTCAGACTCTCTACCATAAGGCTTTATTCATCCACTGCGGAGACAGCCCTTTCGGCTGTTTTGTTGCTGATGATTATTTATTATTCACGTTTTGTGTGACACCTACAGTACGCCGATGATTCACAGAAAGTCACTGTCACTGGCAGTCTGTAACAGGCGTGGGTAACATTAATGACCTGTAAAAGCTGCTGTTCACACACTGCTGCATTGATGCACTTTGGTGCGCGACGGGTCCATAAAACAAACAAAGAGAGGCACAATGCTTCAGAGAAACAGCGCCGGCGTACATAAAGCAGGCTGATCTCCGAGCTGACTCATTAACCCCGGATCGATCGCGTTTCCCCAGACCGCCCTGGGGCACGCGGAGCGGACGGAGACGCGGAGATAACCGCCAAATCAACACAAAGCCGCCGCGTCTCCCACGGCAACCAGCACATCGCCGCGACAACAGAACCGTCACCTTGGGCGGCGGGATCGAACGGCCCTTCGATTGGCGGCTGCTTCCGTGCCTCAGAGGGGCGACGGGATCAAAGGCAGGTACAGGCGCTCAGAAGGACACAGGGGGAACACATCGCACCAGTCTCCGTTTGGGGTTTCAGAATATGAAAGGTCACGTAAAATGTGAGTAATTGGGTTGAGCGGCTTCACTTGGAATAGCAAACTGAAATCTAAAATCTGAAAGTAACATAAAAATCATCAAGTAATGAAGTCAAGGACACAAGCCATCCGTGAGCAGCATTGCTTAAAACATCACCAATTCTTACAGAGGAGTAAAATACAGAGTAAAGAGCCTTATAGAGGAGTTGAATACAGAGTAAAGAGCCTTATAGAGGAGTTAAATATAGAGTAAAGAGCCTTATAGAGGAGTTAAATACAGAGTAAAGGGCCTTATAGAGGAGTTAAATACAGAGTAAAGGGCCTTATAGGGGAGTTAAATACAGAGTAAAGGGCCTTATAGAGGAGTTAAATACAGAGTAAAGACCCTTATAGGGGAGTTAAATACAGAGTAAAGAGGGCCTGCAAGTACACACCTCCAGGAGAGAATCATTTCTAGTTTCTTCACTCAGAGCGAAAAAGGAATAAAGTCCTGAATCTCTCCAGTTTTGCTCTATTGAATCTTGGCTTTCGCTGAACACTTTTTATCCACAGCTGGGATGAGAGGCACGGGGTGCTGGGGGAAGGAGGGGGGTGCCCTGGTTAGATCAGCAGACATATGCTCACATAAACAGAGCGGTTAGTAGCACTCGTAAGAAAGAGGTTCTGAGAGTCAACCGAGTCGGTCCTTTCTGTGTGGAGTTTGCATGTTCTCCCCGAGTTCATGTGGGTTTCCTCCGGGTACTCCGGTTTCCTCCCACACTTAGACGCATGTCAGGTCAGCTGTGTTCCTGCCGTTGCCCTTGACCAAGGCCCTGGCCTCAGAACTGGAGTTGGTCCCCAGGTGCTGCACTGTAGCTGCTGACTGCTAGGATTGGTCAAATACAGAGGACAAATTACCCCACGGGATCAGTAAAGTATATCTTAAACTTCGTTGCTAAGTCAGTTCACGAGCACTGTGGTCACACTACATGAGCATGCACTGTGTAACCATATCTCAGGAGGAAAAGTACAAAGCCAGACTTTACTTATTCATTCAGGAATTTCATTTATTACATGTTGGCACTGACTGCTTGCCATTAACACCCAAGTTAACACTTTAAGGTGTGAGACCACAAGCATGTGATCAGAATACTCTTAACTGAACATTCTAATGCTGATGTCACAATCACTGCTGGTGACTGAAAGTAACAGAATTCTAGAACACTGACTTAGAATGTTGAAAACTCATCATTTCATATTTCCATCTGATCTCACTGCAGAACTCCATCTGATCTTTATTGTTACATTACTGGCATTTGGCAGACGCTCTTATCCAGGGCGACGTACAGTTGATTAGACTAAGCAGGAGACAATCCTCCCCTGATCTCACTGCAGAACTCTCAGCCTCACTGCAGGTCATTGGAACAACATGAGAAAAGGGCTAAAGAATAATAAAACCATTTTTACTGCATCTGCTTGTTGAGATTCCTCGGAGGCCACAGGTGGGGCTTCACTTGCTCCAGTCCTTCAGATTTCTGGGGGTAGTCTGACCGACCTCGGCCAAAAAGAGCCGCATTAGAGCTCTCCTTTCCCAGAACATTCCGGGCATTCCGGATCGGACACAGCTCCCCATCTCTAAAGAGCCGATCGGCCGGGGAGACTGAGCAGGACCAGCCTTATCTCTCCCGCCCAATCCCGTGGACCCGCTGGGGGTGAAAGAGTGCCGCTTCCCATGGAGATGTTTGTCCAATCGAACGGGAGCTGGACCATCGATTAGGCCATAAGACCGGGAGGTGATTGTGGGAGATGTGGAATTAGGCTGCTGGGCCTGAGCATATGCTCCTCTGACAGAAAACTAGAGCCAGACTAATGCAGTCTGCCTTCCTCACCATCCTCATCCTCACCCTCACTGGGCAAACGGTAAACAGACTGCATTTATATAGCGCTTTTATCCAAGCTATAGAACTCCTTCATAAGCACGTCAGTTCACTTGGTATGTCACTTGTTGAATCAACATTGACATAACACACCATATGCCTATTTGTGGTTACTGACATAAGAGCTTATGAATGCTTATGTAGTGCTTATGAATGTGCTATGTAGTGCTGATGAAGGAGTTATATATATATATCTCTTAAATAGGAGCTCCTGAAGTGTTACCTTTAGACTACAATCTGATTAGAGCCATTGTTCAACAGCAGATGTGGGAACTCATAGACTGAGAGGGTCTATTCAGTAATGCAGTCAGGAACCAAACACAAAGAGAGCGCGTTCAAAGGGGGCCATTATTACGGTCGCACTGAAGGACTCTTACCAGTGCTTAAGAAGTGCAGTTCCAAATGCTCTAAGTGCTGAAATGCCCCCTATATACACAAAAATGCAGAACTCAAAGCTACCTATTTATGACGATCCTGGTTGAGTTGATGACTCAAATTCACTTCAGGGGGAAAATGTTCCTGCAGGAGGTTTGGGTTCACACAGCCCTCAGTACTGACATGTTCCTGCAGGAGGTTTGGGTTCACACAGCCCTCAGTACTGACATGTTCCTGCAGGAGGTTTGGGTTCACACAGCCCTCAGTACTGACATGTTCCTGCAGGAGGTTTGGGTTCACACAGCCCTCAGTACTGATGTCAACAGGGAAAGATAAACTTAAAAATTCTGTTCTGAATGTACTCCTCTACGTTTAAAATAAAAGTACATGGTATCGCAGAGTTGTCAGTGATGCATTTCATATAAATCGACATTATCTTCACAAAACTGTAATACATTACAAGAACTTAGCCTACCTGGCTAATGTTTGTGGTTTGGTATATTTTAAACAGATATGCATGTTTAGTTAACGGTCCACCGCTGACAGCTGTTTACCTGGATAAAGTTCTTCATTAAGTTTCTAAATTGCTGCAGTAAAAATCCAGTTGGACAGATGCCTTGTACAAAAAACAAAGTCGGAATACAGGCACGTGGATGAAAAGGTGAGAATAATTATTTGCTGTGAAATGAACAGGTCACACTTTTTTAATGTGCTGTTGTTGAGTGGTCCTGGGTCCTGCTAACTGTCAGCTGTCACTCTGCTGTGGGTCACCCTCCACCAGAGTTTGTATATATTTATACATGTTTCTGTTTTACCAGCAGTCTATTACCTGTTCAGATCTTTTGTCAGATATTACCATGCGAGGGAGAGGGAGAGAGAGAGAGAGAGAGAGAGAGAGGGAGAGAGAGTAAGAGAGAGAGAGTGAGAGGGAGCAGTGTGCAGGTTAATGGAGGATCACGGTGGGTAAATGAGACGCTGGTTTGATCAGAACCTGAAATGGAGTCAGAATCGGGTCGCCCAAAACTGGAGAGCAGACGGGGTGAAGGTGGGGGAGTCGTCTATTAACGAGATCAGCTCAGCCCACGGAGAGAAGACTGACGGAGAGGGGAGGGGGGATTCGCCAGACAGCCTTCAGGCGCAGTCCTACAACATTATCAAATGATGCTGCGGAGGCCAGCAGGGGGCAAGGGCAGGCAGGCTGGAGTGATGGAAACCACACACAGGCAGCTCTGACATGGGGGCTCTGTTTCTGCAATGGACTAACCACTACCGTGCAGATCCAAAAAAAGAAACAAGACCGCACAAGGTGGAGTAGAACTGTGAGCATCTGTGACCATGGTCTGCAGGTTACGTCTCCTTTCAACCCTTTGAGGTCTGACATCACAAATACATGTTTAGACTGTTCTTAACTGAGCATTCTAATGCTGATGTCACAGTCACCACTGTGGACTGAAAGCAGTGGAGTTCTAGAACACTCACTTAGAATTTTGAAGACGAAACATTCCAAAAACACCCGCTCTTCAAAGGGTTAAATCGTTCACGTTTCTGTCGCACTCTGAACCTGACACAGACCTGAGGAATGGGAGCGCTATTTTTAACACTCCTCACTACACGGGACTTCAGCGCACCTCAGCTACCATCATTCTCACATCAGATATGCAATCATTCGCAAACGGGTGCTCCATGCTATAATTATAATTATCTGACCCTGACCCACACTCACAGATGGGAGATGGGGGTTCTCATTCCACTGCCTTTTCCTTTTTAGATATTATTCAGTTATGGAAATACATTTGTTTGTACATTTATAAGTTTTCTTTTTCTCAGGCACCGTATTTTCATTTGGGAAATCAAAATAAAATAAGCAACGTTCACTTGAGTTTCCGCTCAAATATCTGTGAAAAAGTGTCTCTGTAATGATTATATTTATACTCAATTCCATTGAAAATTGTTTATGAGATGAACAACATCAGTAATATGCACTTTAAACAACAATTTAAACATGCACTCCATTTAACTTGTCATCATATTATTCACTTGAAAATACATTTCTAAAAAAACGACACTTGAATCAAACAGTGTTGTATTTTAAACTATTTCTGTCAGCTTGGCAAGAAAAAACAAACAAACAATTGATCTGGAATTGCATATTCTGACCAATAGTTTACCCTATTTATTCAGAGTGAGACTCCAGTCATATGAAGTGACTCAAACCAGGACTGATTCAGAGTGAGACTCCAGTCATATGAAGTGACCCAAACCAGGATTGATTCAGAGTGAGACTCCAGTCATATGAAGTGACTCAAACCAGGACTGATTCAGAGTGAGACTCCAGTCATATGAAGTGACTCAAACCAGGATTGATTCAGAGTGAGACTCCAGTCATATGAAGTGACTCAATCCAGGACTGATTCAGAGTGAGACTCCAGTCATATGAAGTGACTCAAACCAGGACTGATTCAGAGTGAGACTCCAGTCATATGAAGTGACCCAAACCAGGACTGATTCAGAGTGAGACTCCAGTCAGAAGAAGTGACTCAATCCAGGACTGATTCAGAGTGAGACTCCAGTCATAAGAAGTGACTCAAACCAGGATTGATTCAGAAGAATCTGAATAGAAAAGTCAGGACCGGCCCTTTCTGAGCAAAAGTAAAGATCCTGAGACTACTGCTGAAGAAACATCCTGGAGATACTCTCAAACCATGAAACCCAAAACACATCAAACCATGACCAGCATCCCGGCACGGCAGACAGAAACAGCCTTAAACCTGACCGAGTCAAACCCAGCACTGACCATGCTGCTCACACAACACACACAAACGGCATGGATACTTACTCTACGTCAATAATGGAACATGTTTCACCATCAGCAACACAACACACACAAACGGCATGGATACTTACTCTACGTCAATAATGGAACATGTTTCACTATCAGCAACACAACACACACAAACGGCATGGATACTTACTCTACGTCAATAATGGAACATGTTTCACCATCAGCAACACAACACACACAAACGGCATGGATACTTACTCTACGTCAATAATGGAACATGTTTCACCATCAGCAACACAACACACACGAACGGCATGGATACTTACTCTACGTCAATAATGGAACATGTTTCACTATCAGCAACACAACACACACAAACGGCATGGATACTTACTCTACGTCAATAATGGAACATGTTTCACTATCAGCAACACAACACACACAAACGGCATGGATACTTACTCTACGTCAATAATGGAACATGTTTCACCATCAGCAACACAACACACACAAACGGCATGGATACTTACTCTACGTCAATAATGGAACATGTTTCACCATCAGCAACACAACACACACGAACGGCATGGATACTTACTCTACGTCAATAATGGAACATGTTTCACTATCAGCAACACAACACACACAAACGGCATGGATACTTACTCTACGTCAATAATGGAACATGTTTCACCATCAGCAACACAACACACACAAACGGCATGGATACTTACTCTACGTCAATAATGGAACATGTTTCACTATCAGCAACACAACACACACAAACGGCATGGATACTTACTCTACGTCAATAATGGAACATGTTTCACTATCAGCAACACAACACACACAAACGGCATGGATACTTACTCTACGTCAATAATGGAACATGTTTCACTATCAGCAACACAACACACACAAACGGCATGGATACTTACTCTACGTCAATAATGGAACATGTTTCACCATCAGCAACACAACACACACAAACGGCATGGATACTTACTCTACGTCAATAATGGAACATGTTTCACCATCAGCAACACAACACACACGAACGGCATGGATACTTACTCTACGTCAATAATGGAACATGTTTCACTATCAGCAACACAACACACACAAACGGCATGGATACTTACTCTACGTCAATAATGGAACATGTTTCACTATCAGCAACACAACACACACAAACGGCATGGATACTTACTCTACGTCAATAATGGAACATGTTTCACCATCAGCAACACAACACACACGAACGGCATGGATACTTACTCTACGTCAATAATGGAACATGTTTCACTATCAGCAACACAACACACACAAACGGCATGGATACTTACTCTACGTCAATAATGGAACATGTTTCACTATCAGCAACACAACACACACAAACGGCATGGATACTTACTCTACGTCAATAATGGAACATGTTTCACCATCAGCAACACAACACACACAAACGGCATGGATACTTACTCTACGTCAATAATGGAACATGTTTCACTATCAGCAACACAACACACACAAACGGCATGGATACTTACTCTACGTCAATAATGGAACATGTTTCACCATCAGCAACACAACACACACAAACGGCATGGATACTTACTCTACGTCAATAATGGAACATGTTTCACCATCAGCAACACAACACACACAAACGGCATGGATACTTACTCTACGTCAATAATGGAACATGTTTCACCATCAGCAACACAACACACACAAACGGCATGGATACTTACTCTACGTCAATAATGGAACATGTTTCACTATCAGCAACACAACACACACAAACGGCATGGATACTTACTCTACGTCAATAATGGAACATGTTTCACTATCAGCAACACAACACACACAAACGGCATGGATACTTACTCTACGTCAATAATGGAACATGTTTCACCATCAGCAACACAACACACACAAACGGCATGGATACTTACTCTCCGTCAATAATGGAACATGTTTCACTATCAGCAACACAACACACACAAACGGCATGGATACTTACTCTACGTCAATAATGGAACATGTTTCACCATCAGCAACACAACACACACAAACGGCATGGATACTTACTCTACGTCAATAATGAAACATGTTTCACCATCAGCAACACAACACACACAAACGGCATGGATACTTACTCTACGTCAATAATGGAACATGATTCACTATCAGCAACACAACACACACAAACGGCATGGATACTTACTCTACGTCAATAATGGAACATGTTTCACTATCAGCAACACAACACACACAAACGGCATGGATACTTACTCTACGTCAATAATGGAACATGTTTCACTATCAGCAACACAACACACACAAACGGCATGGATACTTACTCTACGTCAATAATGGAACATGTTTCACCATCAGCAACACAACACACACAAACGGCATGGATACTTACTCTACGTCAATAATGGAACATGTTTCACTATCAGCAACACAACACACACAAACGGCATGGATACTTACTCTACGTCAATAATGAAACATGTTTCACCATCAGCAACACAACACACACAAACGGCATGGATACTTACTCTACGTCAATAATGGAACATGTTTCACTATCAGCAACACAACACACACAAACGGCATGGATACTTACTCTACGTCAATAATGGAACATGTTTCACCATCAGCAACACAACACACACAAACGGCATGGATACTTACTCTACGTCAATAATGGAACATGTTTCACTATCAGCAACACAACACACACAAACGGCATGGATACTTACTCTACGTCAATAATGGAACATGTTTCACTATCAGCAACACAACACACACAAACGGCATGGATACTTACTCTACGTCAATAATGGAACATGTTTCACTATCAGCAACACAACACACACAAACGGCATGGATACTTACTCTACGTCAATAATGGAACATGTTTCACTATCAGCAACACAACACACACAAACGGCCTGGATACTTACTCTACGTCAATAATGGAACATGTTTCACGATCAGCAACACAACACACACGAACGGCATGGATACTTACTCTACGTCAATAATGGAACATGTTTCACTATCAGCAACACAACACACACAAACGGCATGGATACTTACTCTACGTCAATAATGGAACATGTTTCACCATCAGCAACACAACACACACAAACGGCATGGATACTTAACTCTACGTCAATAATGGAACATGTTTCACTATCAGCAACACAACACACACAAACGGCATGGATACTTACTCTACGTCAATAATGGAACATGTTTCACCATCAGCAACACAACACACACAAACGGCATGGATACTTACTCTACGTCAATAATGGAACATGTTTCACTATCAGCAACACAACACACACAAACGGCATGGATACTTACTCTACGTCAATAATGGAACATGTTTCACTATCAGCAACACAACACACACAAACGGCATGGATACTTACTCTACGTCAATAATGGAACATGTTTCACTATCAGCAAAACAGAAAGACATCAGCTCTAATAATGCATGAACAGATTTCTTTATATATATTTTTTTTTATATTTTGTTGATTTGCCAGTTATACTGTATTATTTCGAAAAAGTAATACACACTGGCACTGCATAGACAATAACAAACAATTTTCTCAAAGGAAATTTCGAAAATTCATCCTGTTGAAAAATAAAGATAGACTTGAGGCGCATGGTTTTTTTGCAGACAAAGTGCTGGAGAGGAACCTGTTACTGTGTGACCTCCTCCACTCCACAAGAGGAATTTAAAGTGGCTAAAATTGTCACATTCATAATCACATGCTCTGGCTACAACTCTTAAGGACTAAACTAAAGTGTGATTGTAAGGAAAGCTACTGGACTGTAGCAAATTTCCAAGTATCTCATCGCCAGCCCAGCCCAAAGGAGATCTTCTAAAATGTGAAATCGATAACACTGGCCTTAGACCACACAGGGTATGTAAGGAAGGTGCTTTAAAGTGCTAAGAACGAGGCTTTGTTCCGTAATTCACGGTGAATATTTCAGCGAAACGCAAAAGGAGACGTGGTACAATGGAATATTTTCAATCAGCCGGCTCGGCTGAACGAGTCAGGGAAATTGTCCATTATCAACGGCAGGTCCCTCAGTAGAAGTCATTTCCAAAGCCCTGAACGGGAATGTTCCCTCGCCCTCTGTAGGCCCAGTTAATGGCCATTTTGAACACGGAGATAAGCTTGGAGCACGGCTGTAATTGTGCTTAATACCACTGCCTGGTCCCTGCCTGGCCATTCAGCACAGAGCTTCTGGGAGCACGGCTAACAGCAGCCTGCCTTAAAACACACAGATAAGAAATTTAGTAATGTAGCATAATGACGAACACGCCAGTCAGCCCAGCAATGCTGAAATTTTCCAACCACTAAAGTGCACCCACTGCTTAGTTTGCCAAACAGCTAAAGAGTATCTAGCACCGTATCTAGCACCGTATCTAGCACCGTATCTAGCCTGGTCTTGAAAACCCCCAGTGTTTCTGCCTCCACAACATGTCCTGGCAAGCTATTCCACACAGTGACCACTTCCTAATACCTGTGCAGAATGTATCCTTATATGCCAATTTCCATTTGTTGTAGTGCCATTGTGTTATTCACCTCCGGGGACTATGCGCATTAAAAAATAATCATGATATTGACCAATGCCCCCCAAACCAAAACAAGCTGTTCATTATTTATTAAAATCAGCCAGCACTCGTCACAAAGAGGTAGATGTAACGATGGTCATTTTCACAGGAAGTGCAGCGGACATAGGGCCCGAGTCAAACAAACAACATTAACACTGACTGAATCCAAAATGTCCGCCTGACAAATACATAATAACCATAACAGCAGGAAATAAATGTATTAGCTCAAATTAATGAAACGTCCATGTGTTGCAATAAGGCATAGGAGGGGAGGGGCAATATAAACCATGCCAGTGGCAAGCGACTAACTCAATGTCCCAAACGTAAAATGAAATAAAACACCTAATGGGCTTTGCCTGGTCATGGTTATTTATTAGACACCATAACCTCAGCTCCTCTGGAAAACACAGATTCCGTTTTATGATTCAGGACGATCTATGAGGGAGAAAGCAGAAATTAAAGTTTTTTTCTGTGTGTGCGTTATGACATCATTCACTCACAAACTTCCTTTCTCAGGAGAATAACAGGAGGCTAACAGCTATGAGTCAAACCTGCAACCTCCTCTGCCCAGCTGTGCCACAAACACAGCACAGTGACAGTGACTGAAATTACCCTCCACAGTCACTCCAGATGGGTCCTGCACCGCGTGAGCGGGGAAACTCCATTACCCACAATGCACAGCCATCACATGCTTATCAGCACCTGACAGGCCAATGATTGGCCACGGAGAGAAGAGTCCTAATTGGCTGAGGTTTGTGATTGACAGCGCCTAGCGGTCCTGATGAAGGTTATCCCTACTCATCGCCATCCGTCATTCCTCAAAAAAACTCGCCCTGTCACTTAACATCCGCTCATATTGGGCATAATATCAACTATTTTAATGAATAATATGAGACGACATTCAATAAATACATTTGTACTTGCTGAATATTGTACTGAGAAGCATTTCAAGAAATCACAAACATAGACTAAAGGTACAATAGGTAATTTCAGACTTCTAATAGAGGAACAGCAGCAACAAAGACCCTGTTTATCCCTCCCTGTTCTCTGTAAATGTGCTGACATTGAAACATTGAAATGTGGCAATTAAAACCAATTTTCAACCAATGAGCTTGAAATATTGTACAGTTATACAATGTTTCTGAACAGAGTGTCGGGACGTCAACTGTATCTTTTGAAACCTGAATTTAAACACAGGCAGAGGGTGAATTTTTCAATGATAGGAAGGGATTTACAAAGATCTTGTAACAATGTTTTAACACAAAAATCTTACCTATTGTACCTTTAAGCTTAGTCCAGGACTAAACTGAGTGTCATAAGGACAATCTGCATTCAAATGTGAATTTAGTCTCGGAGGCTGAATGTTTTAAATTTGATGCCATAACAGGCAGCCAGTGGAGGTCAGTGGAGGTCATCATTGCTGGATCACGTGATGTAACACATTTGAATCTAGTCTGGGACTAGACGTAATCTGTGATTGAGAAACTGGCCCTAAATGTGTGTGAATGATATAAAAACACCATGGATAAGGACAACTGCCACACGGATAAATAATGAAATGTAATTGCACATAGATACAGGCAGAATTGCTGATTGCGAGATTGTATTTCTTTCAGTGTTATCAGCTTAGTTTCCCTGATGCAATAATTACTTATTTTCTTTATTCATATGTATTCATGGTTCTTTGTTCATGTGACCTCAGATGGTTTAATGGTGTAATACTCAGATACAAGCCACTTCAAAGCTCACACAGTCTTTTCAAGTTTCAGTTCATTTTTAAAGTGTCAGCGCAAAACAGATTCACTGTAGTTTTCACGGTCTGTTTTGTGGCCTTTATAAGATTTACCGTCTTATTATTTGTCACATAAGCACAGTCAAGTGTTTAAAACTGCAAGGCATGACAGCTTTTATTGAAGCAAACACAATCGTGTAATCTCTTGTCCAGAGATCTAAGATACTATCTAAGATACTCTTGTCCAAAGATCTAAGAAACAGTAAAACCTTGTCTACAAGTGCATAGAGCAAGCTTGATATGGATTCATTCTAAAGCTTACGATCTTATATGAGATATGTCTTTAACCTGATGAGTTTGAGAAGGGCACACTTTGTTGTCTGTTTTCTACAAAACCAGAACACTGGAGTGAGCAGGGGGCACAATATCATGCAAATAAACGTTAGTTCACAATATCATGCAAATAAACGTTAGTTCACAATATCATGCAAATAAACGTTAGTTCACGCTTTAACACTGGATCAGAGCTTTAGCTGGATAATGCTGAGTCTTGCCGTTTTCATATGTTCTTTAATAAGAGTCTTCTTCACGCATCGTAATAAGGGTTCACCGCAGAGGGCAAACAGGAGAACAGGCAGAGAGCTCTCCTCCTCTGTGACTCTTTTCCAAAGTTATTGAATTTGTGAGGTGATCATTAATATTTATTACAGCTGTAAATGTGCTGTAAAAAGCATTTCAATCATTTCCAAGCACTATAATTCAGATCCTTTCAATACCGGTAAAACGTAACCCTGGTTTCTTCTGTCCAATGTCTTTGAATGTAAGCTGATAAAAACTGCACTTATCTTTTCATATTTAATGGAGATTCGCTGTCTGGAGGGTCCTGGTATTGTTATGTTGAGTTTCCCCATTGTGAGCAGTCTGCTCGGTCAAGATTAATAAACTGGGAGGTCTTGTTGGAGTGATGTTACCCATGAATCATCACTACTGGCATTACGGTAAGTCAGTATGAAAGCAGGCAGGTGACCCAACAGCCTTTTATCACGTCCCCTTCCTGACATGGTGAGTGTTGGAGCCTCTTCACATGCAGACGGGTCAAAGTGTCTCTGGGACACAGTGACACCTGGAGCAGGTCACTGGCCCGGTCTCTGAAGCCCAAGAACACCCTGAAGAGAGTCTCCATCAGAAACATCTGCACAGGGAGCGCTATTCTGCGTTTCAGGGGTTCTGAGAGGTATTCTGTGTGTCAGGGGTTCTGAGTGGTATTCTGTGTGTCAGGGGTTCTGAGTGGATTCCTGTGTGTCAGGGGTTCTGAGAGGTATTCTGCGTTTCAGGGGTTCTGAGTGGTATTCTTCATTTCAGGGGTTCTGAGTGGTATTCTGTGTGTCAGGGGTTCTGAGTGGTATTCTGTGTTTCAGGGGTTCTGAGTGGTATTCTGTGTGTCAGGGGTTATGAGTGGTATTCTGTGTGTCAGGGGTTCTGAGTGGCATTCTGTGTTTCAGGGGTTCTGAGTGGTATTCTGTGTGTCAGGGGTTCTGAGTGGTATTCTGTGTTTCAGGGGTTCTGAGTGGTATTCTGTGTGTCAGGGGTTCTGAATTTAAAGCCCATAGTTTCTCTCCCCGCTGGGAGAGAGTGAATCAAGCGTCAGATCCCCACGAAGGAGAGGCACATTAAAACACGAAAGGTCAAAAACATTCATAAGCGCTACACACACACAAATCACTTCTCAAACCATAAAGTGCACAGAGCAGAAATGAGCAGCCCTCAAACTGCACTGAGAATAATAATAATAGCACATGTAGAAACAGAGGTGAAAACAGATGGACGAGTTAACAATCAGCAAACAGCTGAGCAATGACCAGAGTATTTATGGTTATGGTTATGTATTTATGGTTATGTTCCACAGATGGAAATTATGGTTTATTCACACCAGGGCAGCTGACCTCATCTCCATACTGCTGGAGCTTCTGCCTGTGATCTGCTCATCAGGCCTTTATGTCTGTGATCTGCTCATCAGGCCTTTATGTCTGTGATCTGCTCATCAGGTCTTTATGTCTTATCTGCTCATCAGGCCTTTATGTCTGTGATCTGCTCATCAGGTCTTTATGTCTTATCTGCTCATCAGGTCTTTATGTCTGTGAGCTGCTCATCAGGTCTTTATGTCTGAAACACAGATCAGTGCTTCTGACAGAAGAGTGGTTCTGAAACACAGCACCGTGCTTCTGACAGAAGAGTGGTTCTGAAACACAGATCAGTGCTTCTTACAGAAGAGTGGTTCTGAAACACAGCTCAGTGCTTCTTACTTCTCCTGTCATCAGCCGGTCCGTTCCTGACAGACATGCCTACCTTGGCGGGATCAGAGACCAGGATTGATATGTCTGTCAGAAAAGCGCACAGCAGAGGTACTGATATGATCGGGGTGAAGTAGCAGAGAGAGACAGAGGCCTCCGAACATCTGTGCCACAATTCAGCCCTGCTTCTCCCGGTCCGGCAGGTGAAGCTCATTTAACAGGACCGAGCCGGGCTCCGGGAGCCAGTGTGGATTACCGGAATGGGGGCAGTCGATGGGAAAACCCACTGGGCCGGAATGCTGGTGTCTCTTTGGATTGAACCGGAAAACCCAAATGCATCCCGGCCATGTGCGTCACATGCAGATATTTCCAGCCAGGACGATTCAGAGGTCCGGATATTTTTTTAAATAATAAACACCTCGAAATGACCTGAAGGTCAGGAATATCTGGAGGTGAAAAAATTGAATTATGTCCATAAGGCCATTTAAAAATGCAACCAGTTTAAGAGCTGGTTTTAGCTGGAAATTACAGCAGGGTTACCTGGGCAACAAACCTTTTTGTTGTAAACTAACATTCTCTCACCACTACAGCACACTGCCCCCCACTGCCAGTGAGCATACAGAGGCAACATCAGGGAGGTCTGCAGAATTAAGGCCAGTTTATAGTCCAGAGTCACACTTAAAGTTCTATTGTCACCCGGTGGTGCTTGTTGCGTTTAACAAAAATATAAACGCAGTCCAGTCACCGAGAGTATAAACAAAACGTTGCTGTGACCAGCACCATTCACATTCAACACAAGCGTCTCAACTAGCCTTGAACGCCATCTTAGCACACAGACACAAGCGTCTCAACTAGCCTTGAACGCCATCTTAGCACACAGACACAAGCGTCTCAACTAGCCTTGAACGCCATCTTAGCACACAGACACAAGCGTCTCAACTAGCCTTGAACGCCATCTTAGCACACAGACACAAGCGTCTCAACTAGCCTTGAACGCCATCTTAGCACACAGACACAAGCGTCTCAACTAGCCTTGAACGCCATCTTAGCACACAAACACAAGGGTCTCAACTAGCCTTGAACGCCATCTTAGCTCACAGTCACAAGCGCCTTCAGCTGAAGGCTCGTTGTCGTAGTGATAGTGATGGTTGACTGTTGATCTCCAGTTTAAGGTGGTTTGCAGCAGGTTGATCAGACTCTCCTCTCAGTTCTGTGTGCTATCACACCAGAGCTCTAACGACATACCTTGTACTCATTAAATACGACTCAATTCAGCAGTCTGTGCTGTGTGCGGACACACACTGTGCAGGATAAATAAAGGTGGTAATCGTTAAACTGGTTAAACTGGCTCTGACATCACATGGGTATTTTTGTGTGTAAAAATAAAGATGCTGGAGAAAAAAAGCTCCAAACATCAAACTCCAGCATTCAAGCCACACACTCAAAAAACATCATCTTTTATTTTTGTATGGATCTGAACTCAGATTACAGTAAATTGGGCCTTCTGTCCTTCATATTTTAGTGTACACAGTGCTGTGATTCCTCTCCTGCTAGGAGTGTCATATGTCATCTTCTGAACCCTTTTCAGGGCCACAGAGACTCAGAGATGCTGCAGTCTTTAAGTGAATCATGTGCAGTCAGCCTTGCACCACAGCAGGCTGGGTAAAGCAAAACAAGTCCTCTCATACAGCCGGTCACGCAGCTTGTAAATTATCTGGCTGACAAACGCCATGGTAACAAGCCATGAAAGGTCATGAACTCCCCGTACGCACAGATGTGTAGAAATACTGTCCAGCTTCTGTCAGGTTAGCTGTGCTCCTGCCGTTGCCCTTGACCCAGGCCCTGGCCTCAGAACTGGAGCTGGTCCCCGGGCGCTGCACTGAGGCTGTGCACTGCCCCTACGTAGTGAGGGTTAGGGTTATGCAGAGGACAGCTTACCCCACGGGGGTTCAGTAAAGTACATCTCATATTGGGCGTTTTTAATGCTGTGCCAAACCTTACAGTTTACACCATCTGCATTTGGCCACAGCACCAGTAATGGCACACTTACAAACAAAGTGTGGGTTGGTCTGGCCCCGCCCACTGTCTGATTGAGGTCAGGCTGCTGATTGGGCGGCAGAGATGAGTGGCGGGGGCGTAGGTCAGTACTCCTCCCTGTAGGGGGCAGTGCATTAGCTGCAGCTGTCTGAGACATCTGTCTGAGCTCATTACTGTCACAGCTGTGTGAACCCCACTGTGCCAATCCGCCCTGTCTGAGCGCGCTCAGAACAGACCACACTCTCCCCCCCGCGCTCAGACCCTCTCGTGTGCTGGAGGTGCCCAGGTCTTCAGGGCCCCAGGGTGGGGGCTCACTGAGGCCTGGGGCCTGGACCCCCCCCTGCCCCTCTACCCCCTACCCCCTACCCCCCCATGACCTCCAGCCCACCCCTGAAAGCTCACTGCAGCCTCTCAAACCCACTTTATTTAGTCTCTGCGTCTGCGGGCGAACGGGGAATGCGAGGACCTTATGAATGATTTGTGAGCGTTGTATTATTAATCAGGTTATGAGATATGATTTGGGAGAAGGGCTTTTTGTTTCGTTTTTTTTAGGGACTGGTCTCTGCAGGGTGGCTTGAGAAGTAAATGTTTTCTCTACGAGACTATGAGCTACAGCAGCGTATTGTAACCCGGTAATGTATGTATATATGTGTGATAACCCTACAGCACTGAGTAATCCACTGACCTGAGAACAGTGTGAAAACACCCTGACTTCCCTACAGCACTGAGTTATCCACTGACCTGAGAACAGTGTAAAAACACCCTGACTTCCCTACAGCACTGAGTTATCCACTGACCTGAGAACAGTGTAAAAACACCCTGACTTCCCTACAGCACTGAGTTATCCACTGACCTGAGAACAGTGCAAAAACACCCTGACTTCCCTACAGCACTGAGTAATCCACTGACCTGAGAACAGTGTAAAAACACCCTGACTTCCCTACAGCACTGAGTTATCCACTGACCTGAGAACAGTGTAAAAACACCCTGACTTCCCTACAGCACTGAGTAATCCACTGACCTGAGAACAGTGTAAAAACACCCTGACTTCCCTTACGGGAGAAAGTGATGATCATTCAGAAATCGGCTACAATAAATTAAAGATTTGGTCATAATTCTGCTGCTGTGCTCCTAAGATTTATTAACGGCAATGAATCTTTCATAATAGCCCATTATTACACGGAGCATGTTTATATTCAAAAGACTTCAAAGTATTTAAATGTTTCCCCTTTTTTTACATTCTACCTCATAAATATGCAACACGCCGGTAATGATCTCCTTCAGTAGGAAAAGCATGAGCCTTACTGCAGATTTAGTGTCTCTGCTTCAATTAGCCCCCGACATTAGAAAAGTCCCTCTCAGCCTGCTTAAGGATTCCTTAAAGAGGATAATGAAGACGGATTTTTCCTTTTTTTATAAGTGAGTAAACGAGAGCAAGTTCTACCCAAACTCCCGCGGGAGAAGCAGACAAGTTTACACCCATTACCTCAGCTACTTTGTTTAAACAGAAATGTAGGCTGAGAAATTTAGCACAGGCCGCCATCTACAGTAGTAAGCACTCTTGCCCCTAAACTATGCAAACGGAGAGTCATCATAGGCGGCTAAAAGACTGCAGGATGAACTCGCTGTGATTAAGAGAGCGTTTCCTAACACATCGACCTGAGAACGTGAGCAGGTGGGGGAGAGGGTAAATAACGAGGAGGGGTGTTCTGTTTTACACCTTTCCCGTTTCCAGGCACAAGCTGGAATTCATCTTAATCACAGAACACATTTCCTGTATATAATTGTTTTTTCCTTTTTTTAGGTCAGCCAGATGCTAGCAGTGCTGGGGAGATTAATTACTACTACGGACACATTAATAAAGCAAATATTTTAGCGGACGTGCAGTTTACTGGGGTGTGTGGGTTCCTGGAGCAGGTGAGGGGAAAGGCTGCAGAGTGGAGATAGTGGAGATAGGCAAGAGGAACAACACACGCACGAGTCAGCAGACAGGAACACAAATTAACACTGCCTGCTGAAGCCACTGGGCAGGACATCAGGGCCCAGGCCAGGTAAACAAGATGTCCGCCATTCATCTCCACACTCCTTAACCCTTTAAGGTGTGAGGTCACACACATCTACACCCTCCTTAACCCTTTAAGGTGAGGTCACACACATCTACACCCTCCTTAACCCTTTAAGGGGTGAGGTCACACATATCTACACCCTCCTTAACCCTTTAAGGTGAGGTCACACACATCTACACATTCCTTAACCCTTAAATTTAATCATTTATTTTATGAGCTTGTGATAGTAGCAGCAGACACAAAGCACACACAGTTTGAGCATAAATGCATAAGAATGCTACGCAGCCGTTGTGAGGTGCAGTCAGTCTGGTGTACGCTAGTGTACGTGATGTCCCTGAATCCAGAGAACATCTGAGAAACAGAACACACACCTGCCCTGAGATCACATCTCCATCAGCGGGGAACACACACCTGCCCTCAGATCACATCTCCATCAGCGTGGAACACACACCTGCCCTCAGATCACATCTCCATCAGCGGGGAACACACACCTGCCCTGAGATCACATCTCCATCAGCGGGGAACACACACCTGCCCTGAGATCACATCTCCATCAGCGGGGAACACACACCTGCCCTGAGATCACATCTCCATCAGCGGGGAACACACACCTGCCCCCAGATCACATCTCCATCAGCGTGGAACAGGCCCCACAGTCACCCCTGTGGCTCCCCTGGGAGTGATGTCACCATCTGCAATGGCCCAGATTACCCACAACGCCCCTGTTCTAAAGCTCTGCTGACGTTCTGGACACCACGTTCCCAGAATAAATGAGCAGGAGATTGCAATCTCCCCAGACCAGCGGTTTGATATGGGTCTGTAAGCACTGCGATGGATGGAGGAGGGGGGGGGGGGGGGGGGGCAGGGTGGTTGAGAGGGGGGTTGAGGGGGGGGGGGCATCTCCATGGAAGAATTCCAGCAAAGCTCACGGAAACCTGGTTTATGCGGCATGGGACATAAAAGAAGGTAAAAGAAGAGCAGAGCGTTAGCACGTTAGCACGTTAGCACATCTGAGAGGGCAGCTGAGAGACAGCTCCCTGAGAAAAGGAGGGAAAAACATGTTTCCTTTTATTTAAAAAGAATAAATCTGGTTCGGTGACAACTGGTTAACTATGCAGAATAACTTTGTACCCAGTGTGCGCACTCACTCACTCTCACACACTCACACTCACACTCACACTCACACTCACACTCACACTCACACACACACACACACACACACAAAAACAGACTCATACCCCCCCACACACACACACACTCTCTCTCTCTCACACACTCTCACACACACAGACAGACACTCACTCTCTCTCTCTCTCTCTCTCTCTCTCTCTCACACACACACACACACACACACACACATACCCTCTCACACACACACACACACACATACTCTCTCTATCACACACACACACACACTCACTCACACACACACACACACACACACACACACACACATACCCTCACACACACACACACACACACACACACACACACACACAGAGCCTGAGAGCTGAAACAGGCCTGCAGTCTCCTTCACTGCCCCTCAGAGTCACCTGTACATCAGACCGTGTCTCTCCATTTAAATCCAGATTAAAGAGGTTTTAATCCACATCTTATTGGAGGTGTGCTCTGCCCAGCCCTCCCTCCTTACTGGAGATTGCTCTGAGCATTTCTGCTCCCCCCACAGTGATGCTGTGGCCAAACTGTCCCCTCTTAGAGAGCTGAAATACGGCTCTATAAAGATCTCACTGCCACCGCCTGTACACTGCACTGGAGTTAAACCTACACTGAGCCGGGAGCTCACTGCAGCTCAGACCAGCACACTCTCAGATCTGAACCTGGATCTGTTCACTAGAGCTCTGACCAGCACACTCTCAGATCTGAACCTGGATCTGTTTGTTGTTTTATTGTTTATTGCTTTACATTTTGGGAAATGTTATTTTATTCAGTAGCCAATCACTTGCCGGCACTGTGAATTATACACCAGATATAATTATCTCCTGCCTGCCATGACAAGTGGGATCAAAACGACGACATTCCTCCAAAACGCTTCATTATCCTCCTGACTGATTGCAGCAGGAACTGTCCGCCCTCAAGTGCTCTCAGGGATCCAAAACACAAATTTGCAATTTCAACACTGACAGTAATTATGAAGGAAAACATTTTTCTAATCTGAACGAGACTCATTTAGCGTTTAAGTGAAACACAAGGGTAAAAGAACAGAGAGAACAAGATAGAAAAGGAACATAAAACAGGGAGATGGAGGAAGGGCTGACTGCCCCTTACTGAGGACCTGCAGGGTCTTTACTCCATGAGATGAAACTCACACACACTCACACACACACACACTCACACTCACACTCACTCACTCACTCACTCACACACACTCACACTCACACACTCACACACACACACACACACACACACACACACTCACACTCACACTCACACACTCACACTCACAAACACACACACTCACACTCACACACACACCAGTGATAAAACACACGCACACAGACATACTACACAAGCACTTACAGAAAACAAAAGTGGGAAAGAAGTGAGAAAGAATCAAATCTAACTACTATGGAGTTTTGCCCATAACTTTGAGCTTTGCCAACTACAGTAATACCATAGGGCTAGGTCTTCCAACTCTTACACATTTCAAAATGATCCTTTAAAAACTGAACAACTTGACATCCAGAAGATTAGTCAAGTCTCCAGAATCTGCCCCAGGTAGCAATTGGATTAAAGGCTTGTCAGTCAAGAGGAGGGGCAGTAATCTGTTCTCAGGGAAATGCCATCCGCTGTCTTTCCTGGTTTAAAGTGCTGTCAATCACATTCAAAAACAGCCAATCAGACAAAGAGGTTTATCCAGCTCTACGCATATGTGAGCGAACAGCTCGAGAGTGATGTAGCAAAAAAAGAATGAGCATTTTTACAAGAGGTTGAAGTTTTTCACCTTGATGAAGGGTTAATCCAGCATGGAATAAGAGCCCCTGCATTTATCATTAATATCAACAGAGCTGGGAGGAGTAAGGGCCAGAAATGCTCCAGCCATGCCGATATTCTGGAGAAAGAGGTTCTCATTCTGTATCACTTCCCTGAAATCCATCCAAAACCATTTTAAACACAAAAGGAAAAACCTTACGGATTATAAGGTGTATCCTTCCACATTCTGAAGGTATTTGAACTAAAACATTTGAACATGGAGTCCAGGAGGCTTGATTACATTTTATTACAGATGACTGTTTACCGTGTTTCCGTATCTGAGATGTTAACAAGCTGACCGGAACCCAATCATTGCCTCTGTATTTTTTAAGGTATATTTGTAAATGTATGTTCCTGTATTATTATTGATGCAAGTGCTTTTTCTTTTCATTAAAGCAGCTAATTTTTTCATAAACTGTTATTTTAATCTCAGGAGACAGAGAACAGTGTTTGTAGGAAAACAAACAAATGATGTTTTTCTGTATTAAAAGCTCTTAATTGTCATAAATTAACAGAATAAGAAACACAATAAAAGAATGTTTAGAGTCACCAAATGCCCTAATGTTCTAAATTCTGTTCTGGCACCATAGAGTCCTGCAGCATCTAGATAATGAGCTTTTGTAGAGTGCTTGCATTCATCTCCCTCTATGGTGTGTATTTATGCATCAGTAAAGTCACTGATGGAGGGTGCATATTCCTGGCAGTAGTGCTATCGGCTCGTGGAAGAAGTGCCCAATTCAGCGGACCAAACCGGCACTTTCTGTGATGATGTCACTGCCAGTAACAGGCCGTAATTTCATCAGAAGACACATCTCTGATGTGACCGTGGAGGAATAAAGACGGAAGTGAGCATCCATCTTGCTTCCCTCTGTCTGTCCTGCTTCACTCTATGAAACCTCAACGAGTCAGAGCAGAATCCTCAGGCTTTTTAAAGGAAAATCGGATATATTATATATGTTTTCGCTTATGGTGGATAGAGAGCGCGGATATATTTCAGATACATTTTATTTTATGATGGATAGGGAGCCCTGAAATATTATATACGTTTCATTTTACGAAGGATGTAGAACACTGATATATTATATGTTTCATTTTATGGTGGATAGCAAGCACTCATATTTTAAATATGTTTCATTTCATGACGGATGTAGAGCGCTGGTATATTTTATGTGTTTTATTTCATGACGGATGTAGAGTGTTGATATATTTAATGTGTTTTATTTCATGACGGATGTAGAGTGTTGATATATTTAATGTGTTTTATTTCATGACGGATGTAGAGTGTTGATATATTTTATGTGTTTTATTTCATGACGGATGTAGAGCGCTGATATATTGTATGTGTTTTATTTCATGACGGATGTAGAGCACTCTGGAACCTCAGAGAACACCAGGCGGGATTTACAACCCAGAAACTTTTATTCGTGAGAGCAACTCACTGAAGTCCTACAAAGGATTTGCACTGAATCATTCATGGAGATACTCGATAAACAGTCAAATATATGAAGAGGAGCTCTCCAGGTATTTGTCAGCAAGATTGTCATTTTACATATTTAATTTACCATACTTGTACAGTAATCACTCATATTTCATCACATAAGCTATGCACAATGTTTAAACTAAAAAGGAAATATGTGTTCCCATATGGTATTAATCATACCTCATAACACTGACAAGTTGCAATTAAAGCAATAACTCAAAGACTTCTGGGTAATTATGATAACAATTTGATTCTTCTGTACTGCACATCTACTTTGATGCTTGTTATGATTTTCTGGCAGCTAATTCAGGAAATAATTACATTTAGTTGTACCTCCATTTTCCTGTCAAATATACAATCCTGTCAAACCACACAAATACAAAACTCACTGATGGCAGAAGAGAGAGAAGAAGAGAAAGAGGGGGAGGGATAGAGAGAGGGATGGAGGGAGAGCGGGAAATCAGAGAGAAAGAGAGAAAGGGCGAGGAGGGAGGGAGAGGGAGGGAAGGAGAGAGGGATGAAGGGAGAGGGGGGAAGGCAGAGAGGGAGAGAGGGAGAGAAAGAGAGAGATGGAGGGGGGCACAGACAGCCCCAGGTCCAAATCCTTAAATTGCAAACCTATTTTCCTGTTAAAGTTGGAGATATTTCTCCGACGTGGTTAGCGTAGCAGCCGTTAGCGTAGCAGGAGAGAGACACTGCAAGAGGAATAAAGAGGGGAGTGATCGGCTCTCAGAAACGAGTGCCCCTCTCCCTCACCCCCCCAGCGAGGCCATTGATCCAGTGAGTCTGATTCAGCGCTCAATATTAAATCAGCGCTCTGCCCAAAGTGAATCTGCTGGGCTGTCTCTGTCACACGCTCTTTGTTCAGGTGAGCGCTCTGGATAATGGAGAGAGTTTTACACGGGGGGAAGCGGGCCCATCTCGCCCGGCACTCCTATTACAGCTCATTGTGCCCGCTCTTTGTGGACTCTGATGGAAGGAGCACGTTCTTCACAAAAGGGTCTTTTGTGTGAGGCGAGAACAGGAAGAGTCCCACAGGAAGTGAGAGAAGACATCCTGCCACCTTCTGACACGGGCATCCTGGCGAATTTAGATCCCGTCTTTGTTTCCGTCTCGCCGCGATGGTGTTGATGTAAACACCGCAGTGCATGCTGGGTCCTCGCTGTGAGTGGAGGGAACGGGGTCTGTCCTCACGTGCCTCTCTGACATACTCTTTGGGCAAAAAATTCTAAAAACGTTATGGGTCATTGAGTGTAGACTGATGGGCAGAAAAGGCAATTTTATCTATTTAAAATTAAATCTACAACATAGAGTGTGTACAAGGTGAAGCAGACTGTAGGGTTGGTTCAAAACGGCAACGTGTTCGCAACTTACTCTTTTAAAACACATCACAGCTTCACAATTCAGAGATATTAACGACTTACTCGTAGAACAAGATGTGAAACTCTCTCAGGCTTACGTTAACCACAGACCTTTCCGGCAGAAATCTAAATCCAAATGAAAAAAACCATGGACAGAGCCACAAGGCCCAAGCTGCAGACTGTAGGGTTGTTTCAACAGAGCTAGCTTAGCAACTCACTTTTTTGATGCAAATAACAGCTTCTAAATTCCTGGTTGAGAAATTAACGGCTGTAACTGTCCTCTCTTCAGCTCACAGGAATTGAAATCCAGACGATGGGATAAAGACATGGACAGAGCCACAAGGCCCGAACTCAAAAGGGTCGAGAGACCATCAACTTCTCCCCTGCCAGCTGAGAGGGCAAAAGTGATCCTTAACGACCTTCACAACATCGTAAATCTTCTTGGCAGATTTAATTGGACGGCGCTTTCCAACCTGACCCGGTTGGCCAATCAACTCTCCCTCTGTCTTGTCTGAGGTCATGAGGATGAAGGTATGAACATGGACACGCCTGCAATGATGTATGTTCTCCAGACCAGGAGCGCCGTGAGTTCAGCCAGCTCACTGATACAGGGTCTGTTTGACCTTTCTCACACACGAGGCTACATATCACTGAGAGGCGTCTGAACAATGGCCTTAGAATTTGTAAGCACTACCCACAACATAAAAATGTCACCCCTGTTTAAGCAGTATTGTTTATGAAAAGAGAAAATTGGCTAGAACAGTGAAATTAATTGTATTTCTCTGTTAAGCGTGTCACATAAGGAGAACATATTATATATTTATATATCGGCGCCTACATTTTGAAAGAATGGTCTCTTAAACTGGGAGATCATTCGGCTGTGTTTGTAATTAGAATAATCCCGATTGCCTTTTTCCTGGACAATTAAATTGAGGAAACAAAATGAACAAATTCCATAATTGTTTAATTAGATTACCAGAATGCTAGAAGGTCATCTTGAAGTAGCAACAAGCTAACTTGATATGCACCCCATGATATGAAGTACAGATGTGAATTTAGCATAATTAAAACCGTACAGACCCACAGAGAGCATTTAGCCTGAACAGGCAGCATCATGAAGTGGTTTGACCAATGACCTACAGCCATGAGACTCAATCGTTCAGTGAAAACTCATTCTCATTGGCTGGAACCTGTCACTGCCAGTAATCAGATCTCAACACAGCAGCAGTTAGTCTCCATTAGCCTCCATGTCCCCAGCGCCTCAAAATGGCAGAGGAACATTCCGGAGGGGTTGATGGGACTACATGCGCTCTTAAACAGACTAAGTGCATTTCATTGACTCCCCCAGCCCTCCAGTCCATGTGTGTGAGCGTTAGGCTAACTGGCACGGCATTACTTCAAGACGTGCTGTTAGCATATTGCATTAATTTATTTGTTCATTTGACAGTGACAATGCACATTAATAACATTCCTGTTAATGCGCCAGTGTTAGCCAGAAAGCCTATTGTTCACCTGTAGTTCCTGGGCTCCATGTCATTTGGCTGTGGGAGGAAACTGGAGTACCAGAGGAATCCCACAGGAACACGGGGAGAACGTGCAAACTCCACACAGAGAGGATCCGACAGGGATTCAAACCAATAACCTCCTGCATGCGAGGCAGCAGTGCTGAGCACTGTGTCACCCATCCCACATGTACAGTATATCACGTTATGGCTATTTTCCTTATCATGGAACCGTTTCGTTTTTCCATGTGGAAATGTTTGATGCCACTTTGGCAATTCTGGAAGAGCTCTGGAAGGCGTTGCCGGGGTGATGGCCGTTGCCGGGGTGATGGTTGCCGGGTGGCGGGGGCAGCTGAAGCGCGATGGTGTTGACGGTGGCGGTAAATCTCACTCCTACGCGGGGCCGGAGCAGAGCAGAGATCAGAGTCGCGGTTATTAACGCCTCCTCCTCCTCCTCGGCCCAGTGCATGCTGGGAGCTCGCAGGCAGCCCTGAAGACGCGCGCCGTCATGGCGATATAAATCTGACAGCGTCTCCCCCGTCTGCAAACGGCCGCATAACCCGTAAAAAAGTGAAATATCTGCAGCCCAGCTGCCTCCATTACGCCCTCCCCTCCCAGGCTGATAAGAATGTATCACCCGCCACAAAATGCCCAACGACACGCAACGTTATTAACTCTGAAAAACAGGAAAATAGTGCGCCTTGCAAACACACCGAATGTCAATTCAGGAGAAGCATTGCCAGTCAGACAACAGGACATCAAATAGCCTTCCTCCCCAGATCCTCTTCCAAGGACAAAACCTTTAAGAGTGAATTAACCCCGACGTGTCAAACGGGAGAGGTGACACGCGGCTCTTTGACCTTCTCAGTCAATCATTCCTGAGCTCCAGCGAGATCCATACCAGCATAATTACTGCTGTGCAAAATGACAGAGTTAGGAGAGGGAGAGGCGGGGTGCTGCTGTCACTCACAAAGACACAGACACCGCAGAGATACCAGAGAGAGCCAGAGGGGACATTTTAACCCTTTCAGAGAGAGGGTGTTCTAGAATGCTCTTTTCCCCAACATTCTAAGTCAGTGTTCTAGAACCCTGCCGCTGTCCATCAGCAGTAGTGATTGTGACATCAGCACTAGAATGTTCCATTGTGGAATGTACAATAACTGTAAATATGTCATTTACAAATTATATTGTAGCTCTACTGAATGGCCACACCACAGCCAGAGAGACAATGACGAATGATATCACTGGAGTCACTCTCAGAGAGATTTCTTCCAGCTCCATGAATGATATAAAAACACTGACAGCCAATCAAAATCCATCATAATTTACAGGCTGCCTTGTGCACAATGGCAGATATAGCCGAGAGAGTATTTACAGAACGTTATCGAGCATCAGAGTGGATGCTCACATTGCTCTCATGATGGTTATGGTTATAGTCATCGTTATTGGTGTGGATGGGCCTGAAAGAGCTACTACATAAAGAAAGACAGCTAAAGAAAAAGCACAAGTGACCGGCGCTGAGATTAACACAGCTGCCAGGCTCCAGAGAGCCTCTCCATTGGGGAATGGCTGCAGGCGTCTCTGGCAGCAGAAAGCGGTTATATAAATCGCAGCCCACAAGGGGCATCGGACCGGCTCTTTACCGGACACCGGCAACAAAATAAAACCCCCGACACCCACCGTGCTGCGCTCCTGTGAAATTACGCCTGTTAACAGCAAGAGAAGACTGACACAGCTCTTTTCATTTTTCTGAGCGGTGATGTTGTTCAGCAGCGTGCTGCCTCAGACATCAAGAGAACAGGAGAGAGCAGGGTGTGGATCTGTGGAGAGAGACACACTAAGGCAGGGGTCTGTGGAGAGAGACACACTAAGGCAGGGGTCTGTGGAGAGAGACACACTAAGGCAGGGGTCTGTGGAGAGACACACTAAGGCAGGGGTCTGTGGAGAGACACACTAAGGGAGGGGTCTGTGGAGAGACACACTAAGGCAGGGGTCTGTGGAGAGAGACACACTAAGGCAGGGGTCTGTGGAGAGAGACACACTAAGGCAGGCTCTGGATCTGTGGAGAGACACACTAAGGCAGGGGTCTGTGGAGAGAGACACTAAGGCAGGGGTCTGTGGAGAGACACACTAAGGCAGGGGTCTGTGGAGAGAGACACACTAAGGCAGGGGTCTGTGGAGAGAGACACACTAAGGCAGGCTCTGGATCAGTGGAGAGACACACTAAGGCAGGGGTCTGTGGAGAGAGACACACTAAGGCAGACTCTGGATCAGTGGAGAGACACACTAAGGCAGGGGTCTGTGGAGAGAGACACACTAAGGCAGGCTCTGGATCAGTGGAGAGACACACTAAGGCAGGCTCTGGATCAGTGGAGAGAGACACACTAAGGCAGGGGTCTGTGGAGAGACACACTAAGGCAGGCTCTGGATCAGTGGAGAGACACACTAAGGCAGGCTCTGGATCAGTGGAGAGACACACTAAGGCAGGCTCTGGATCAGTGGAGAGACACACTAAGGCAGGGGTCTGTGGAGAGAGACACACTAAGGCAGGCTCTGGATCAGTGGAGAGACACACTAAGGCAGGCTCTGGATCAGTGGAGAGAGACACACTAAGGCAGGGGTCTGTGGAGAGACACACTAAGGCAGGCTCTGGATCTGTGGAGAGACACACTAAGGCAGGCTCTGGATCAGTGGAGAGACACACTAAGGCAGGCTCTGGATCAGTGGAGAGACACACTAAGGCAGGGGGCGTCTCGCTGAGCCTGTTTTGGGCTGACGGGGCGTCACGCTGAGGACTGTCACACGCCCGTCGGTCACGCTCCGCTCCTTCCTGTCGCTGTGCGCTGAGTGGGGACACACGCCAGCCTCAGACGTCTCCCAGCAGAACATGAGGCCTCTTCTGGAACGTTCTGCAAGTCAAATCGGGCGGCTCGATTCGCGGCGAGGATGTTTTGATCAGATCTGGAGAGGCCAGACACTCCCCCAGTGTGGGATGCTGCGAGCCCTGTCACCAACAGCCAAAAGCCTGTGATTGTAACCACACGCTCCAACCCTACACAAACCCCACAGCTCATAAACAAAATCTCCAATAAGGAATAAAGTTCACAAACATAATGAGTGGCTGTGTGATATACTTTACTGAACTTTACTCTTTATCGAACTGGCCTATAATTTTATTTGAACCTTTCCCTCTTTCTGAGGAAATAACTCTCGCCATTTCAACCTCCGACAACACAAAAGGGAGGGGAATTAGTTTTGTTACCCGTCTGGAATCTGAGAGCAGGTGTACCCCCCTGAGGGAGAAAGATGGTAAACTAACCAGCTCATGGGCCTTCTGGCCTGGAGGGACCTCAACATCAGAACAACAGCTCTGAGAGTGGGATCCACTTCCTGTTTACCCTGAGCCAATCTGCTCTCACAGATCAGATGGTTCCAGCACTGATGGAAAATGATGTTATGTTCAAAGTTAATGGATCATTTTCTCCTAAAATGATATTCACTTAATGAACTGGAGCCCCATGAGGGGAACGATGGTGGAGGTGAAAATGATGTGGAGCAGAGAGAGCACAGAACACAGACACTCTCACTCCTGTCCCACAGTAGAGTGAGAACAGAACACAGACACTCTCACTCCTGTCCTGTCCCAGAGCAGAGAGAGCACAGAACAGATACTCTCACTCCTGTCCCAGAGCAGAGTGAGCACAGAAAACAGACACTCTCACTCCTGTCCTGACCCATAGCAGAGTGAGCACAGAACACAGATACTCTCACTCCTGTCCCAGAGCAGAGTGAGCACAGAACACAGATACTCTCACTCCTGTCCTGTCCCACACAGCTCCACTCCCGACACCAACATCAAACTGGACTCACTGCTTCCTGAAGAGGGGACATCTTTCCCAAATGTAGGGAAAAAATAATCGATGGGATAATCAATGATGAAAAATGTCAAGAGAGAATGTGAAGAACATCCAGTATCTCTCTAACGAGCCTTCCTGGCGTGTGGCAGATTGTATGCTTTGAGGTTACTTCTGAAGATGGTGACAAAGTGGTATTTATACTTTATACTACTTGCAGATTTGTCTTTTTTTTCCCACTGCAAGCTTTGCTCCTTCTGGTCCATAGCATCCATTAACATGTTATGTTTGAGGACTGAATCAATCGCCGTTTCCGTCTGCCTGTGTGTGAGACTCGCACTCCGAGATTTCGCACCGTTTGAACTGTGAACGGCAGAGACTTATCCGCAGGTGTCATTTCGGTTGGGTGGTTCAATAAAAATCAGCATCACGACTGAGCGCATTTCACTCATTACTCCAAGCGTAAGTTTGTGCCGGCTTGCCAGCATCCAGAAACGAGCCACATGATGAGATTATTCCAAAATGGCAGACCCACAGAAGAGGACACAGGATTTTGTCTCACATTTGGAAGTCACCCCCAAGCTCTTCACAGCTGAATGAACACTATCGTTGGCTTCTTACTGCTGTTGTGTGTGTGTTAGATTACTTATCAAGCACAAGAGAATTGCCTTTTCCAATGTGATTGTAAGGCTTGTTGTGGAAAAATCCTCTTATTCCTATTTCAGCAGAGGGTGAAGAACCTGGTTCAGCACAATCAGAGTATTTTAAAACTTTATTTGTTACTTGCAAGCCAATAAAGAATGGGGGTATGCGCTTACCAACACTGTCCCCAAAATGCAAGAGGGGCAGTCCCTTTTCATACCCGTTTCCTCGCTTAACACATGACAGAATTTTAAGCGGTCTAAGCATTCACCAGTCTTACAATGTCCAAGGTACAATGTTAGGATTTCTAAAGATGTTTACTTAAAAGGGTATTCATGTCATATTGATTGCTCATCAGGGGGCTCGTTGGTGTAGACACATTAAATAAACAGAAGCCAGACCTTGATGTCATACCTTATCTTTTCTCATAAACATGTTATTCCCTATTCTAGAATATCTCTCTTCCTCAGTCAACATTACCTTTTGCCCAATGTATTTTGAAGCCCAAAACCCAGCTTCCCCTTATCAACTTGTCACAAGCTGCAGTCTGAATGTTTCAGCACAACAGTTTTGCACACTGGCTTAATGTATTAAAACACAGTTTATACATACTTATACTTTGTAGGAGTTATAAAACATACGAAAATCAGGATTTAGAAAATTCCCCTCTACAGGCTTTAGCATTGATAATATCTCTACTGAAATCTGATTACGAACCAAAACTACACAAACACACCAAGAACCCATCCTCCAGCCAGAGAGCCAGATAGGACTTCATCATCATCACCCATTCTCATTCAGCCTGTCAACAACAGAGAGAGGACCCAACACCAGGCAAAAAGAGCCAGACAAGACCCACCTTCATCATCATCCTCACCATCCTCATCATGCTGAAGCCACCAGCTCTTTGGGAGGCGGTTCATAAGAAGATGATGTAACGGTGTCTCCCAGTGGAGGGGGGAGTGAGAGGATACACAGGACAGGATATTGCATCACAGACTGCACCACCACGCCTGAACACAGCAGGGTGACATGAAGGCTTAATTAGTCAGTGCGGTGTTAAGACCCTGTGAAGGAGTGTTGCTTCAGGGTCGGATTAAGTAAGACGGACGCTCTGTGGGTATTGGTGATACTCAAATCTGGCCTTCAAGGCTTGTACCACAGCTGGATTTCATTCTCTCCCACTAATCTGGACTGATTTAAACCTGGGACTCAGTACTACTGCTCTCGAGAGCCGATTTCAGTATCCCTCGATCTACAGTTTTGCCCGATAGTAAAACTGGAGACTGATTTTTTTCCTAAAAGTCACTTCTCTCCGTGACACACAGTCAGTCTCTCTCAGAGCTCATAACCATTGATTTTCTATAAACTCTCCTGGAGGCCGGAGAACGGCCCCAGCGCGCTTCCTGTCCTCGTCCACACACCGCTGCAGCTCCGCAAAGCCCCCATTCAGCCTTTCACAGACGGGCGCCAAGATGGCCGCCCTCCCTCTGCTCAACCTGTCAGCCCCACGGGCGAGTTCACATTCTCTACAGCTTCAGGGAACTTCAGAAAGAGTGAGAACGCGCTGTGTGCTCAAACAGAGGAACGAGATCGCGCTCTCTCTGGGCCAAGATCAGGCGAATGTCGTAAATCTCGTTGAACACACACTGTACAAGGCACATCTCCTCTGCTGAGCATAGTGTTACAAAATGGAGAACAGCTGCTAATCACTGAGTTAATTAGGCTTTGATTACACCCCTCAAAATGGCTACCAATTCTTCTGCTACTGTGATTCACTCATATTCCACAGCCAATTGTAAAACAATATAATCGGCTGGAAGATTAGCTCGTCCAACAGTGATTTGAAATCGCACCCCAAAACATATGTGCTTGTTTGTTCATACAGGGTGATAAAATCTTCACATGCAACCACACACGCACACACACACACACACACACACACACACACACACACACACACACACACACACACACACACACACAAACACAAACACACACACAATGCAGTCAATAAGTATATGAACAGAAATAGAATATTTGCTCTATTTATATATAAAAATTCAGCTATTTATAATGAAACATAACATAAAATATAAAAAAGAAAATACCATGATAACACAAGACCAATAATATCTCATCTCTGTGGGGCTGTAGTGTTAGTGAGGTGGTAGGGAAGCGATGGGAATTTGGGATAAACCTTTAGCCTATTCCTTGGAATGTTCAGCATGTAGGAATAGCAACAGCAAAAAGCTGAAAGCTGGAAGCTGAAAGCTGAAAACGTTGTTCAAGCTCAGCACTGCAGAAGCACAGTGCCGTCATCTCTCCCCTCTCCTCTCCTCTGGCAGAAACCTCCACTCCGAGCCCACATCCATCTTTCCCCGTCTCGCGCTTTTCCTGAGTTATGAAAGAAGGCATTTCTCCCGGAAGCCCTGTGGAAAAATCACTTCAAACCAGGGGTGACCCCTGCCCCCCCCTGCCCCCCCCCCCCCTTACCTGCCCTCAGGCCACCCTGTCCACCTGAAACTCTCTGAAAAACTTTAAATGATGTTCACTGACCACCACCCATCACCTCCGCTTCTGTTAGAGGCACAAAATGGCAGCCAATACCCTTCACCTTCCGTCCAATCAGAGGACACGAGAGAGTGCTCCAGAAGTCTCCCATTGGCTCCCGTGTGTAAACAGGTGACACGGGAAGATGAGAGACTCGTGCAAAGAGTGTGAAAAAGGTTAATTAGTTTTGGTGACCATCTGTTTTTATTAATGGTTTTTGTTGTTGCCGATTTTATTTTATTTTTTCTAAATAACATCCCAGCCAGGTATCAGCGCAGTGTAGACTGCTGCAGGAAGCCAGGACTAAATCAATCAGCCGGGCGGGCAAACAACAGCCTGAAGACCCTTTTAATCGAGGAGAAGTTCACAGCGTAAATTTAGCTGAAAACCGATGTCTGTGACCTCCTGACTCGGCGAGACTCCAGGTGAGAGAAGCGGTTTCTGAAGTGTAACAGAGCGGAAACAGCCAATCAGCAGGCTTCACGCTGAAATCCCAGCATGCAAAGCGTGACCTCGCGGTACATGCAAGGATGGGATCGGCTGACTGGCGGGTGGCGGGGGGGCTGGGGGGGGGACTGGGGGGGGCTTTTGTTTCAGATAAAAGCGCTGATTAAAGGCGCTGACGGGTTCACCTGCTGATTGCACTCCACAATCCTGCCGATTCGCTCAAACGGAGCATGAAGGGGTTTCAGACGCAACGCTAATTCTGAGGTGACTGGAACTGGAGGTGATTATTTTATTTATTTTTAAAAGAAAGCAGAGTGAACATCTGTGAATGCCCATGACAACAGGGGGTCTGTGAATGCCCATGACTACAGGGGGTCTGTGAATGCCCATGACTACAGGGGGTCTGTGAATGCCCGTGACAACAGGGGGTCTGTGAATGCACATGATTACAGGGGGGTCTGTGAATGCACGTGATTACAGGGGGGTCTGTGAATGCCGTGATTACAGGGGGGTCTGTGAATGCCCTTGATTACAGGTGTTCAGCTGGCTGGGAAGAAACCGCTGTGTGTTTCTGTGGAAAAGGCCCAAAGCTGAAATGATTACCGACACAAAAAGTGTTCGTGCGTGATCATCAATTATGCACAGGGAGATTTGGGAGGGAGGGAGGGGGTGTCTAAAACAACATAAATAGTCACTGTTCCCCGAGTTATGCAATAACATCTTAAACACCTTACAGACATCATGCAAACATCAATAAACCTGTAGCTAAACTTCCAGTTGTTTTTACTCAACATCGAAGTTCATTGCTTGGCTCTTATAATGGCATTTGTTACAACCTGTCATTTTTTTAAAAAAGCGATGAGATATTCAGAAATTTGAGCTTCACCATCCTGTGCTGAAAATCCTTTCCCAGAAGGGAAAGCTCAACGCTCCTGCATTTATTTAAAATATGAGCCATAACAAGCACATGCACTCTGCAAAGCTGTAATTTTCAAACTCTAGAGCCTGGGCCTTCTGAAAAGCAGCAGCACTTTCCACAGTGCATCATCTTAAAAGCTTCAATCACACAAAACTGCCATTAACATGTCATGAGCATCTTCAGAGAGCAGTTCAGCAAATTAGGGTCTTTTTCAAGGATGACATTACACATCGTATAAAATGTATGCTTAGATATGACACTTTATTTCCCTTGCCTTAAGGTCAACCCTCTGATCAAAATGACAGCACTTTTTCCTTCAGCGATTTATTGAGATTTTATACAGCGGTAATTACAGATATACTTTAGTATTCACATACTCAAGAATATGCAAACTTCATACATGTAAATTGTGACCGAACACCCTTGTTCGGATCATTTTCAGAACAAAAACAGAAAAGCCATTTCAATAACAGGTGCCTGCCTTAAAAATGGCTGCATTATTTGTGCAAATGGAATTTTGTAAACAAACATCGAAAAAAAAAAATGAAAATATTATTCTCTTTGCATTAAGCTGCAAACATTAAGGACATTTGGGTCCAAACAAGTGCTACACAGCTAGAATCACCAAAGCAAGGTCCTTGTTTGTTCAGAGTACCATAAATAACTTATTTATGTAAATAAATAACAGAATTCTTTCGCAAAATGTTCCCTGCAAAGGCAGCACTGTACGTGTAGGATTTTTACAAACTGTTTACAATCACCTGAATAATTCATACACATTTCAATCAGTCTTTCCCTTCAGTGGTGCATTGTGGGAGAAGGCTGAGCTGAGCAGGGTCTGCTGATCAGTTTGCAGGCGAAGGCATTAAAGAACGCCAGCGCAGAAAGAGACGGATTTCCAGCCTTTGTTTCTCAGCCGTCTCATTGCGCTTGGTCCGGAGACCACGCGAGCATCTGGCTCATTATGTAGCATCACAGGCTAACGGATAGCCTGGGAGCCCCTTGGTGATTAGAGAGGCGTAGATTAATGGCACGGAGACACTGTTTTGCAAAGATAACCAAAAACCGCTGTAATCCAAGGATTATCATAAATCACTGAGATTCATAAACACTGGTGAGCTTTAATTTCATTTTAATGAACAGTCAAACATACCGCATAAACCAAAAGAAAGGAATTATAAATAAAAGAAAGGCCTTGCTCAAGGGCCCAACAACATGACAATGAGTTCAGTGTGCGCCAATGGCCTCCACAGTCAGCAGGTCTCAGGCCAGCAGAGCAGCTCTGAGACGCGGAGGAAGAGGGAGGAGCCCTCAGGAGCTTCCCCACAGACACAGAGCAGCTCTGAGACCTGGAGGAAGAGGGAGGAGCCCTCAGGAGCTTCCCCACAGACACAGAGCAGCTCTGAGACCTGGAGGAAGAGGGAGGAGCCCTCAGGAGCTTCCCCACAGACACAGAGCAGCTCTGAGACCTGGAGGAAGAGGGAGGAGCCCTCAGGAGCTTCCCCACAGACACAGAGCAGCTCTGAGACCTGGAGGAAGAGGGAGGAGCCCTCAGGAGCTTCCCCACAGACACAGAGCAGCTCTGAGACCTGGAGGAAGAGGGAGGAGCCCTCAGGAGCTTCCCCACAGACACAGAGCAGCTCTGAGACCTGGAGGAAGAGGGATGAGCCCTCAGGAGCTTCCCCACAGACACAGAGCAGCTCTGAGACCTGGAGGAAGAGGGAGGAGCCCTCAGGAGCTTCCCCACAGACACAGAGCAGCTCTGAGACCTGGAGGAAGAGGGATGAGCCCTCAGGAGCTTCCCCACAGACACAGAGCAGCTCTGAGACCTGGAGGAAGAGGGAGGAGCCCTCAGGAGCTTCCCCACAGACACAGAGCAGCTCTGAGACCTGGAGGAAGAGGGAGGAGCCCTCAGGAGCTTCCCCACAGACACAGAGCAGCTCTGAGACCTGGAGGAAGAGGGATGAGCCCTCAGGAGCTTCCCCACAGACACAGAGCAGCTCTGAGACCTGGAGGAAGAGGGAGGAGCCCTCAGGAGCTTCCCCACAGACACAGAGCAGCTCTGTGAGGCTCAGGGCCCAGTGGTGGAGGGGCCGCGTATATCAGGTGATATAACCACCAACGTGAGGGAATCCACAGAACCGACTGAACGTGTAATTATCCTCAAACAGGAGGATACGAGACCACGCGCCTCTCCTGGAGCTGTTACAGCCTGCGTTAGCGTGTTGCTCTGAGAGTGGGAGGCAGGTCTGAGATGCTGTGTTTCCTCTGAAGCAGCTCACCGTGGAGAGAGAGAGAGGGAGAGAGAGGGGGGGAGAGAGGAAGAGAGAGAAGGAGAGGGAAAGATAGAGGGAGAGAGGGAGAGAGGGAGAGAGAGAGAGGGAGAGAGAGGGAGAGGGAGAGGGAGAGGGACAGAGAGGCGTGTTTAGCACTCAACACCGTCACATAACGGGAACGCCGCATATGGAAAACAAAACGTCCGGACCGGAATGGACTGAAAGGACACTTAAAAAGGGGAGAGGGAGGAACACAACTTTAACTGAGCCCCTCTACATGACATAAGAGGCAGAATAAGGGGTGAATTTAAGCGCTATCCCACAGCGCAGTGCTGCTACAGAGGACAGAGACAGAGAGCAGCGAGCACATCAGTGATCCAGAGCACTTAGTACCAGGGCCCGCAGAGGGGAGTCAATATCGCTCTCTCAGCATCGATCCAGAGCACTTAGTACCAGGGCCCGCAGAGGAGTCAATATCGCTCGCTCAGCATCGATCCAGAGCACTTAGTACCAGGGCCCGCAGAGGAGTCAATATCGCTCTCTCAGCATCGATCCAGAGCACTTAGTACCAGGGCCCGCAGAGGGGAGTCAATATCGCTCTCTCAGCATTGATCCAGAGCACTTAGTACCAGGGCCCACAGAGGAGTCAATATCGCTCTCTCAGCATCGATCCAGAGCACTTAGTACCAGGGCCCACAGAGGAGTCAATATCGCTCTCTCAGCATCGATCCAGAGCACTTAGTACCAGGGCTCACAGAGGAGTCAATATCGCTCTCTCAGCATCGATCCAGAGCACTTAGTACCAGGGCTCACAGAGGAGTCAATATCGCTCTCTCAGCATCGATCCGCCGGCCAGTAGACACACAGATCTGCTGCGTCCCCTGGATGGGAAGAAATGGGCTACTTAGAGCGGCGTGATCACGACAGGGAGGTGAAAACGTGACGCCGACTTCACCGCGCTCTCGCTGTGTGACATCATGATTACAGTGATGTGTGTAACGGCCTGGCCAATGGGAGGCAGCCTGGGACGGCGTAGAAACTGCAGTCACCCGCTAACTAACCGCAGAAAGGAACATAGCGCCAAGAACCACATCAGTAGGACCTGTGCGCCAAGAACCACATCAGTAGGAGCGGTGTGCTAAGAACCACATCAGTAGGAGCTGTGCACTGACTGGGGGATCTTTAAACACATTTATCACAAAACGACCATCTTCCCTACCAGACCATGATCTTTAAACACTGCGTATCAAATATATACTCAGTTAGTAATTGATTAGGTAGACCTGTACGCCAGCTTGGTAATGCAAATGTTTAATCAGCCAATCATGTGGCAGAAACTAAATGCAGAAAAGCATGCTGACGAGGTCAGGAGGTTCAGCTGTTGTTCCACACAGGGTACCTCAGAAACTGCTTTTCATGCACAACAGTCTCTAGAGTGCAGAGAATTATGTGAAAAACAAAAAGTATCCAATAGCAGCTGTTCTGTGGGCAAAAATGGCTTGTTAATGAGGAGACAGAGAAGAATGGCCAGTCTGGCTGAAGCTGACAGGAAGGATACAGTAACGCAAATAACCAAGCATTACAACAGTGGTATGCAGAAGAGCATCTCTGAACACACAACTCATGGAACATTTGAGTGGATAGGCTACAGCAGCAGAAGACTTAATATGTCTAATAGGTCTAATAAATACCTAATAAAGAGCTCACTGAGTGTAAATAACAGTGAACACCATTAAGACGTATTTCTGATTCAGATAGATGGGCCTATTAAAAAAGAGACTTAATGAAGTGTCTTTTTTCACTCTCCCAAGGTTCAGCAATAAAGTTAAATGAGGAACCATTTCTTTCTGTCCGTTATATTCCATTACTCACTCAGTTCTCTTACATTCAGTCTCAGGTTCGGTGAGCTGGAGAGAGAGCCATTGGAGAGATTTTGATGTCTTTCATGAGAATGATTCTGGAGAAACGATAATGGAGAAAAGCAGACAGAAAGCAGTGTATTTTTATTTGTCGAGTTTCATTTCTGGAAAAAGAATCTGCTAATGTTGAGTGTTTCAGTGTATTGTGCATTGACCTCCAGCTCTTACGTCCAGTGCCAGGATCAGTATCAGTTACAGACAGATTCATGTTCAGCATGTAATTGAATCTGAAAGATGTCCGAGTGTGTTATGTGTGAAATGAGTATTCAGAAAACCGTTACTTCAAAAAAAAATCTCCCACTAGAATTATTTTAAATACCTGAAGAAGAGATTTCAAAGGAGGACTTTGAAAGCTCAACTTCCTTTCCTCCCCATAAAGAACAGGAATGCAAGCGGAGCTCCGTCTCATTCTTTGTATGAAAGAACATTTCAGCCTTTCACACAGGCTTGTTATTTTCACACATTTCTCAGAAATGTCTCTGCTCTATAATGAGGGCCCCCGTCTAAAAGAGCTTCCTTAGAAGGGCCAATCGATCGCACTCGTTCCATTTCGTGAATGAAGATTCACAATTACTTTTTTCAATTTCACAGATATTATAGCTGACCAGGTCTCCGGGTACTTCAGAGCCACATTCCAGCCCTTTAACCGAATGAAGCGACTCCAATTTCAGGCAGAAAGGGCCATAAAGGCAGGTGATCGGCCCCTCTGTTCCTCAGAGCCTCATGGTCACATTAGCATGGAAGGTTCCAGACGGCTTCTTCTTTACAAGAGAAGGATGAAAACTGAAACAGATCCACTTGAAAAAGCCATACATTTCTCCTGACGGACATGCTGTGCTTTCTGATTCTTTATTTCTGTTTCTCTCTTTCCTGCAGGGATCTGAACTGGAGATGATTGTGTCCAAATTAACCACTGCCATGGTAGCAACAGCAAAAGGCAGCTGTTTCCATTGAACTCTTGAATTTATGTGATAACGATGTCAGATGCAGTAAAACATACATAATGTTTCTACTTTGCAGTCCCTAGGTGGCTGGGAGACGTTCCTCATTCACCGGCTTCAGCCAGTTCTGTGGTCACAGGCAGACCAGCTTCATGAGGAACTACTGAAGCTAAGAAGGCTTGTTTTGGTTGTTTTGGGTCATTAGCTGCCCAGAGTGATACAGGTGGACCAACATGCAGTGAAACATACAGCCCTTCACTGTGTTCCAATGAGGACACACGATACTTCCTTTCATCTGGCTCCCAGGTACACAAAGAAGTATATCGCTGCTCTTTGAGAAGATGGGATCATTTCATAGGGAGAAAGTGTGAAATCTTCTTTCTGCCCACAGGGGGAGCATGGAGGTGCCAGCGGGGGGGGGGGGCAGGGTGCAGGGTTTAGGAGCAGCGCTCATCACGCGAGGAGGGGTTCTGCAGATGAGGCTCCCCAAATCTTCAGGGGACCCCCCCGACACACACACACACACACACACACACACAGCCCAGTGGAGTGTGACAGGGGATGGCAGTGAGCAGGAGTTTATTAAAACCACACGCCCCATCCCAAAACCACACACCCCCCATCCCAAAACCACACGCCCCCCCATCCCAAAACCACACGCTCCCATCCCAAAACCACACACCCCCCCATCCCAAAAGCACACACCCCCATCCCAAAGCCACACGCTCCCCATCCCAAAGCCACACGCCCCCCATCCCAAAACCACACGCCCCCAACCCAAAACCACACACGCTCCCATCACAAAACCACACGCCCCCCATCCCAAAACCACACGCCCCCATCCCAAAGCCATACACGCTCCCCCCCCTCCTGCTCCCGACTCCCCCGGCTATGTGCTCCTGTTCTCCCCAAGGCACCCAAAGTTTGACGGAACCGCCATTTTAAAACAGAGGTCAGAGCTGCAAATAATTAAGGGAATTACAGCTTTTATTTGCATAACCGGGGAATGAACACCAAAAACGGAGCAGTAGTCAGGGGAGACCCTGAGAGAAAGGTCTCTGTGCTCAAACCCCCCGCCCTCCCCCCTTTGAGAGATACTACCCTTTTCACCATTACATTACATGTTATTTAGCTGGGAAGGGGGAATCAACTTAGTCTCCCCTGGAGGAATGTGGGGTTAAGGACCTTGCTCAAGGGCCCAACAGCTGTGCAGATCTTATTGTGGCTACACCAGGGATTGAACCACTGACCTTGTGGGTCCCAGTCATGTACGTTAGCCACTGTGCTACAGGCTGCCCCTCAACAGACAGGAGGGGCGCAACAGGAGGGGCGCAGAAGCACATTCATAAACAGGTGAGCTGTGACTCAGACAAAGGCAGGTCGTTTCAGAGACCAACCTACCGTCTGTATTGCTATAGTAAACTGTCTGAGCTTTTAGCAAGAGCTGCTGACGGTTCTGTGTGTTCTGTGAGCGCTGCTTCTGTGTCTTCAATTGAACATACCCCCCCTCCCCCCTCACGCCTCCACAATCCAACCCTCCTGTTGTCCATTATCTGGACACGCGACAGGAGGACCCACACTGCACCTCTGCAGCGCATGATGAGGTTCTGTCGTCCTGGCCGACTGAAACGCTCCCATCATTGGCTGATGCTGGAGCCAATTGGGTGTCTGTGCATGCAAACACTGGTTTCACTCTTTGACTTTTACTTTTACTTACTCTTTTGACAGTATAGCACACCAAACACCATTTAACAGCAAGTGTTTAACAGCAAGTGTTCAACAGCAAGTGTTCAACAGCAGGCGTTTAACAGCAAGCGTTTAACAGCAAGTGTTCAACAGCAAGTGTTCAACAGCAGGCGTTTAACAGCAAGTGTTCAACAGCAGGCGTTACCCCCCATTGCACTGCCAGTCACAGACCGCATCAGCGTGCCCACACTGTCTGGGAGAGACAGGGGCACAATATTTCACAGACTACTTAGTATGCCAGACTAGCTAGTATGCTTGTGAGACCTGACATTTCACTACAAGAGACTAGGTGGGTCGTCAACGTGTCTCCCCCAAAGCTGAAATGACCACAACGCCCATGACTGCGTTGCACATGCAAAGTTTGTTTAGAGGAAAAACCAAGTTCCCACAAGATAAGAATGTAAAAAATAAAACACGATGCACCTGTAAGCTCAACAAGGATTTAGCAAATATTTGTCTCTTAATGGGTAAAACTTACTTTGGCAGCATAATTATTATTATTATTATTAAAATAAAAACCTGCATCCAAATTGCCCTTTTTGGACACCTTTTCTCTAGACAGTGGTCAAAATGACATGTCTAGACAGACTGAATGATATTTTATGCAATTAAACATTTGTACATTTCGTAGGTAATCAGAATGATTTCCAGAATAAATCTGTGTTCCCTGTGGAAAGAGTTCTCGCCACCCGGCTAATCATTTCCAAATGAGTATCAGAAGCTCCGGTGGCTACATCACAAATTTGGAATTAATTTGCCGTGTGGCTGTCATCAACCTCCAGGGGGTTCCACAGGGGTAATGTTTAATTAATTGGCATTCAGTAAAGCAGGAAAGTAATAAACAGGCTTTATATTAATCCAGAATTAATTCTAATAAAGATCAAATCAACCAAGATTTAATGCTAAGTAACAATTAGACTCATTTACATGTGAACAAAGCACCCATGTTTTTTTGTTTGCAGAAACAAGACAATGAAAATCTGATTAACACAGAATTTGGCGGGGAAGGTATCGGTCTTCCTGCTTCAAGCCCATTCCCAAACCCACACACACGAGGCAGTAAAGCTGCACTGGGTATTTCACAGAGAAAACTGTGATAAACGCTGTGAAGCTCTGATTCAACTTGCTGGTGGAGATGACAACGGCGCGATGGTTCTTTCACTGAACTCTGTTATCCATCTGCAGCAGCGTCTCCCTTAAGGAGGTGACATGGGACATAAGGAGGTGACAGGGGACATAAGGAGGTGAGGGGGGACATAAGGAGGTGACAGGGGACATAAGGAGGTGACAGGGGACATAAGGAGGTGACAGGGGACATGAGGAGGTGAGAGGGGACATAAGGAGGTGAGAGGGGACATAAGGAGGTCACAGGGGACATAAGGAGGTGAGAGGAGACATAAGGAGGTGACAGGGACATGAGGAGGTGAGAGGGGACATAAGGAGGTGAGAGGGGACATAAGGAGGTGACAGGGGACATAAGGAGGTGAGAGGAGACATAAGGAGGTGACAAGGGACATAAGGAGGTGAGAGGGGACATAAGGAGGTGAGAGGGGACATAAGGAGGTGACAGGGGACATAAGGAGGTGACAGGGGACATGAGGAGGTGAGAGGGGACATAAGGAGGTGAGAGGGGACATAAGGAGGTCACAGGGGACATAAGGAGGTGACAGGGGACATAAGGAGGTGACAGGGGACATGAGGAGGTGACAGGGGACATAAGGAGGTGAGAGGGGACATAAGGAGGTGACAGGGGACATAAGGAGGTGAGAGGGGACATAAGGAGGTGACAGGGGACATGAGGAGGTGACAGGGGACATAAGGAGGTGAGAGGGGACATAAGGAGGTGAGAGGGGACATAAGGAGGTGACAGGGGACATAAGGAGGTGAGAGGGGACATAAGGAGGTGAGGGGGGACATAAGGAGGTGACAGGGGACATAAGGAGGTGACAGGGGACATAAGGAGGTGACAGGGGACATAAGATGCTACACAGGAGCGCCCTCCCATAAAGACGAGTGGGCCACACAGATGACCTCTGACCCCGCCGCTCAATTGGACTCTGGAGTGCGGGGTGGCAGCATTACATTCTGACGGCAGAGACAGAGCCAGTTTTAGCAGCCTTTGAAGAGACCCCTGCATAGTGATTCAGCCCGTCTCCTCTCTCTCCAGAGACCGATGGAGGCAGAGAGCGCTCCTGCATCTTCAAATAGATCATCATCCAGTAATTGCTTTTAAATCAAGAGGAAGCCTCCTCTGCCCAGGAGGCCAGATCAATCATAAAAATCGATGACAAAACACTAAGATAATTCCCACCAAATGGGATTCCCCCTCCAGGAAGGGACCAGGAGCGGATCTGTATTCCGTTCCCCGGCTGTAATGAGGTGGATCTCTGCCGTATTGCATAATTGGATTGTCTTTCTTCTGACACTTGTGATTTAGTGAATCAAATGGCCGTGTTGTTTCAGTAAAATACGAGTAAGCGTAAAAGGTCAAGAGTGGAGATGTCTCTCCGCAGAAGAAGGACTGTTTCGCCTACGGCGGGAAAAACTGCCCTGTTTACAGATCTGTGCTCCCAGCCACACACTTCCATGGTACAGAGCTTCACCTTGGAAAATAACAACGATAAAATATCTCTCAAAGAGTTCATGGACTGGGCATAAGCACACATTCTACACTCCTCCATCAGGAGAAACACACAGGACTCAGCAGTCGTCTGTACCTGACCCAGGCTGCTGTCAATCATTAGTACAGGTGCATGTTGGGATATGCAGTGGGAGAGAGGGACCTCTGTGGTCCTCCACTGTAAAATGTGTGGCCTACTTCTGGAGGAATACCATAGAGCGAAACTACAGAATAAGGAGTAGATCATAAGGGAGCAACAAAATCTGTTTATGAGAGCTCTGCTTGTTAGTGTGAAATCTCTTAACTACTAGAATTTTAACTGCCCTAATAAAAACCAGCCAATAAAGTCCTTTCAGCACTAATATAACAAAATGCTTACTTTTAAACAAAGTGGAAAGCAAAGTTATTGATTTACTGTGCGACCTGCTCTTAATACAAGCACTTGACTTGCCCATAATGTATTCTGAAGTCTTGACCGTTTAATGGATGCAGGTCATTCCCCTCTGTAAACGGCAGTAGTTTATAAAATGCAGCAAAGCGAAGAGACTAAACAGATGAACTGCAGTAACCAGAATGAACACTGCATGTGTAGCTAACCTCCTGAGGTTAGCTTTTTTATTTTTTCCAAATGTTGGAGAAAAAGATAAGCATAAAAATAAAAAAACAATTTATTTATATGGTTTGAATCATGAATAATGCGACAGGAACAGACGTTAATGCCTAAACTATGAGCTCAAAAAGAGGAGGAAGAAGAGAAGAAAAGGAAGAAGAGAAAGGTGGAGTCTGCGTTAAAGATCGCAGAATCCTCAGAAGAACACTCTGGAGTTTGTTTCAGGAAGAAATACCTTTCTCTGAATCATCACCTAACACACGAGAAGCCGCTCAGAAATAACGCTCATGGCCCTGTCCTGCTGTGACCCACCTGTAAAAAGGTGAACCTCCAGAACATTCTGCTCACAGAGAACGTGTTCCAGCAGGTGCCCACAGTCCGCTTCACCCTATAAACACCTCAATGTACCGTTCTAAAACGCCACGGGCTGCATTAACTTCACTGTGATTATCCTGGAAAGATCCACAGCCGACCTCATGAAGCATCAAAACAGCCATTTCAGCTTTGGATAGAGCAGAGGTCAAAACAGCACAATTATCTGACTGCAATTAGTGTTGTATAATTAACAATGAGTGTTAATGAACAACACTGACTTAACAAACAGGGGCATGAGGGCAGAACTAATCCAGACATGATGGCTGAACCTGCTCAATCTTGCAGGCCCTGTCTCCCATGTGTAATGGTCTGGGTTTCTGAAACATGGAGCGATCCTTCCTCTGACACACAGATCCTGTGTATCCCAGGAGCGTGTATCTAAGGGTGGTCGTGCGGTCTCCATGAGGTTGTGGAACAGCCATATCTACGGGTGGTCGTGCGGTCTCCTATGAGGTTGTGGAACAGCCATATGTAAGGGTGGTCGTGCGGTCTCCATGAGGTTGTGGAACAGCCATATCTCAGGGTGGTCATGCGGTCTCCATGAGGTTGTGGAACAGCCATATCTCAAGGTGGTCGTGCGGTCTCCATGAGGTTGTGTAACAGCCATATCTCAGGGTGGTCGTGCGGTCTCCATGAGGTTGTGGAACAGCCGTATCTCAGGGTGGTCGTGCGGTCTCCATGAGGTTGTGGAACAGCCATATCTCAGGGTGGTCGTGCGGTCTCCATGAGGTTGTGGAACAGCCATATCTAAGGGTGGTCGTGCTGTCTCCATGAGGTTGTGGAACAGCCATATCTCAGGGTGGTCGTGCTGTCTCCATGAGGTTGTGGAACAGCCGTATCTACGGGTGGTCATGCGGTCTCCATGAGGTTGTGGAACAGCCATATCTCAGGGTGGTCATGCGGTCTCCATGAGGTTGTGGAACAGCCATATCTCAAGGTGGTCGTGCGGTCTCCATGAGGTTGTGTAACAGCCATATCTCAGGGTGGTCGTGCGGTCTCCATGAGGTTGTGGAACAGCCGTATCTACGGGTGGTCATGCGGTCTCCATGAGGTTGTGGAACAGCCGTATCTACGGGTGGTCATGCGGTCTCCATGAGGTTGTGGAACAGCCGTATCTCAGGGTGGTCGTGCGGTCTCCATGAGGTTGTGGAACAGCCGTATCTAAGGGTGGTCGTGCGGTCTCCATGAGGTTGTGGAACAGCCGTATCTACGGGTGGTCATGCGGTCTCCATGAGGTTGTGGAACAGCCGTATCTAAGGGTGGACGTGCGGTCTCCATGAGGTTGTGGAACAGCCGTATCTCAGGGTGGTCGTGCGGTCTCCATGAGGTTGTGGAACAGCCGTATCTCAAGGTGGTCGTGCGGTCTCCATGAGGTTGTGGAACAGCCGTATCTAAGGGTGGTCGTGCGGTCTCCATGAGGTTGTGGAACAGCCGTATCTACGGGTGGTCGTGCGGTCTCCATGAGGTTGTGGAACAGCCGTATCTAAGGGTGGTCGTGCGGTCTCCATGAGGTTGTGGAACAGCCATATCTCAGGGTGGTCGTGCGGTCTCCATGAGGTTGTGGAACAGCCGTATCTAAGGGTGGTCGTGCTGTCTCCATGAGGTTGTGGAACAGCCATATCTAAGGGTGGTCGTGCGGTCTCCATGAGGTTGTGGAACAGCCATATCTCAGGGTGGTCGTGCGGTCTCCATGAGGTTGTGGAACAGCCATATCTCAGGGTGGTCGTGCGGTCTCCATGAGGTTGTGGAACAGCCATATCTACGGGTGGTCGTGCGGTCTCCATGAGGTTGTGGAACAGCCGTATCTCAGGGTGGTCGTGCGGTCTCCATGAGGTTGTGGAACAGCCATATCTCAGGGTGGTCGTGCGGTCTCCATGAGGTTGTGGAACAGCCATCCTCTGACCATCAGGTTCTCCCACTCCGCTGATCATTTTAAATCTCGTCTAAAACAGACCTCTCCTCCTTAGCGTATGGGTCTGTGTAAAGTTTATGTCTAGTGATGTGCAGTTGTGTGTAACCTAATTTTACTTTGTTTTATACATCTTATACAACTGTAGAGCACTTTATTCAATAAGCTGCTGTTTTAAATGTGCTTTATACATAAAGTTGACTTGACTCCTGAGTCTACTTCAGAGGTAGATGAAGGGTTTTGTGACTGTGGAGGTTATATGCCTACCTAAACGATGGCAGAGGATGATGCAGTACGGCAGTCTGTTTGTTTTCATTTGGAAGTGGGACATTTTCAAATATAACTAAGCAATCGATGTAATGAGGGATGTCTTGTGGCTGTGGGAAGAGTTATTGATTCACTCTGCGCTGTAATGAGGTTTTTGTGGAATATAGGAAAGCTAATATATAACCATAAATTATTGCTCACAAAGAGAGTGTCTGGCACGAATGCCAGGTGTACTCTGGGAACCAATGTTCACGCCCAGAGAGGAGAGGGGACCGGTTTCAGGGGGACACAACGATCAGAGACTGTGCTTCCTGAGCTCCTGGTCTTCAGGTTTCTCTACAGCCCTCTTCTGTTGCAGGTAACAAATGAAAATCCATGAAAAATACAGTAAAACTGTGCCATGTAGCGTAAAATTATTAAATCTGTAGAGACGGAGATATTTTTGCTTGCCAAACAACTATTCATTCATGACATGAGTCTCTGGTAGTAATCTCAAGAACCGTACGTTCAACTATGCCAAAACCTACACTACAAGGTACCTTGAATGGAAATAAATTAAATAATATCTTTAAAATCATTTTCACTGTAATGTTTTTGTCATCCACATCACTTGTATTATGATAAAAAAATTAAAAAGCTCAAACTTTTCTCTGCCGGGTCCCGGGGGGGATATGGACACTGAGCTCCATATAGCTAGTTAAAATATTTTATCAGATTTGCAGACTTTTCATTACCATGTATGAGATGACTAGAAAGAAAAGTGCAGGCGCGCATTGTGAATAAAACATTAGGTTTGTGGGCAAAATGAGAAAAGCAACAGCTATACGACCAGTGGGTTATACATCAAACATGTGCTTTGTGTGTACAGCCTTTCTCTTTGATAGGGGCTGGTCAATATCATGTGCATTCAGTTACACATCTAATGCTAGTACCCCAAACCTAACCCTACGGCCACGGCTTTAACCAATGATGAAACACACAGAAAACAAACTTAACACAGGAGCACACTGGATTTGACCTGCAAGTCAATAATTAACGTAGAGGGTATGAAATCCAGTTCACCAAAGAGTACAACCCCAGCAACAGAACATTTCTAAACAATTGTATCATTCAGAAAATTGCTGACATGTAGGATTTGCCACCAAAAAGTGTCTTCTTCAAAGAGCGTCAATAATGCGGAGTGTCCCTCCCACACTCTCCAAAAAACACGACTCTCATCTGCGTTCTGTTGTAAAGACAGGACATAGTTTTACAAATATAATATGTTAAATAAAGTACACATCCTCCTCCCACACGTTTGAGTACACATTCTAGAGGAATCCCAGCCACCTATGGGCTCAGATCCAAACAGTCCACTCCAGTCTAAATCGATTTCATTCTGCCGTGGTGAATCCATGAGAGCCCTTAAGGGATACAGCAGGTTTAGTCCCAAGTCTTTAAGGAATCCTTTCATTGCTCTGCACTTTCCTACTTAATCTCCACGCGTGAGGAAAAGCAAGAAACCGCATGAACACCCGACCATGGGGCACCCAGGTGCATCACACTGAAGTCCCAGTGGAGTTTACACAAGTGCACGTGCTATCCAAACCGATCTGGTGCTCCATATTACATTTTAATGCATTTTTAATGCTGGACTATATGGGAACTTTAAATAGAAAATGAAGAAAAGCAATCAGTATTTGTCACCCTGCGTGGAGCTCCTGTGGCAGCCAGGTCTCGTTAGTTCCCGGTGTCATGGTGATTAATTAGACGTCTGATGCTCTTATTGAGTCTGCATATTTAAAGGAGAGGAGCTTGTCATAGGAGGATCAGCAGGTCAGAGTGTACTAAAGACTGTTCATATCCCATCTGTGGCCTTCAACACGGGGAACGCGGGAGAGAGGGGGGGGGAGAGAGAGAGAGGGAGGGAGGGAGAGAGAGAGGAGGAGAGAGGGAGGGAGAGAGAGAGAGGGAGTGAGAGAGGGAGAGGGAGGGAGGGAGAGAGAGAGGGAGGGAGGGAAGGAGGGAGAGAGGAGGAGAGAGGGGGAGAGAGAGTGAGAGGGAGGAAGGGAGGGAGAGAGGGAGGGAGGGAAGGAGGGAGAGAGGAGGAGAGAGGGGGAGAGAGAGTGAGAGGGAGGAAGGGAGGGAGGGAGTGACAGAGGGAGGGAGGGAGAGAGGGAGGGAGAGGGGGAGAGGGAGGGAGAGAGGGAGAGAGAGAGGGCGGGGGAGAGAGAAATGGGATGAGACTTTAACCAAACTGTAAAGTAAAACAGAGCTAGATTATATCACACCTACCCACGTATGTACTGTGAAATATGTTTTTGTGAAAAAGGATATTTTCACGGCGAGGTGTAAGGTAGGCTGGAAGAAGAAAATAAAAACAGTGCTGTCACAGCTGCAGGAGTACAGATGGATGCATCAATCCTCATCTCACGCTGAGTGTAATTAAATTACACTGCATAACACTGCAGGGGTTAAACAGGTTTGGGTGTTTAATTAAAGCTGGAAAAATGTAACTTCTAAATTACTCTTGCTCTGTGGTTTTGTGCTGCACGCGTACATGCGCATGGATCTTCTCAATTTTAAAAACCAAAGTCGTCCAGGGGGGCGGGGTACAGCCCTCTCTGAGTGTGGGGGGGATTCACACGCTGGTCTCTGCTTGAACGGGACGGAGATCATGAATAAGTCATGGAGGACAGGGGAGATCATAATGGTTGTGGGAAGGGCGGGTGGGTGTCTGTTTAATATCCGTCAGCAGGTACAAGAGCTCTTTATTCACAGGAATTCTGTCAATAAACGACACTCCTGGTTAAAGTGTGAACACGAGACGCTGGATGGTGCAGTGAGCCGGCGTACAGTCAGAACCCACTCACACTCCCAGGTGCCTCTGTGAACACCACCGCTATTATAACACCTGTCAGTCGATAGCGCTCACATTTCTACAAGCTCCACACACTCAGGACCTTATAAACCTGTCTTCAGATTTATCACATCATGTCATCCACAGGACAGTGCATTTTGTACAGAGGAATATCCAAGCCCAAATGAATAGGTGATATATTGATTCAGTTTTCTGTTTTCATTCATTGATAAATTGTGGAATTAACATGCTGGTAAAGTCACAAACTTGTGATTCACACAGAAAAGTGAGCATTATGTGGAAACAATGCAGTCACACTTTTCCAAAGTTCCATAATTGCATGCTGGGTCCAAATAAACGGGGCGGTTCCAAAAGAGCAGCAAAATGAGAATAAACAATCAGACATTTATTGCACACAATAAAACATTAACTGACAGGGCCAGAAGCCGCGCTCGTTGAGCAGGGTTGTCAGAAGCCCGTGCGTGTTCAGGGACGGCTGTTCACCGTCACGTGACCTCTCTCTGACGCCGTGTCTGATGACACAGCGAGACCCGTCCTGAGTCTTTCAGCTCAGAGAGCCCTGAGCATCGACCCACCTCTCCCCTCAGAACACACAGCAGCTCAGCCCGTTCATAATGGAGGAATATCCTTTAATAACTTAACATTAACTCCGCTGACATTGTGTAGCCTAATGTTTTCATTTTAAGAAATTTAAGAAGAGGACCATTCTCCTTTCTGGGAGTTGTTTACAGAGAGGATATTATTATTATGCTTGCGAGATTCAGCTTAATGCTTGTTTTATTACTAGTCATTAACTTATGAAAATTACTTACAATGCCAGATAAGATCTTGTTTTTTTGTTTCATTTTAATAAGAAACAGGCTCTCATCTCAAGGCTACAATGTAATGCCATGTAATTATTCCAATAAATTATTGAAATGAAAATTTGTGCAACTTGATTGCCGGTTTTACAGTATTAAACATTTCAGAGTTCAGAACGGTATTCAGAATGAGTGCGTATCTCTGCGCACCCTTATTGCGCTGCTCTGTATGCGCGATGCCACAACGTCACTCACCGGGGGGATGATGAACTCAAGAAGAACTCAAACTGCTGATGGCTGTTATTATTTCTTAAATACAGCAATGCATTTAAGTAGTACTTCAACAAATAGAATCTCACAATAAAGTCCCTTTAAAAATCCTAAATTAATTTAAAGACTTCAATGCATTGAAAAATAAAATGGATTAGGTAAATTCTCACCTGCCAATCTATAGCGTTCATATCTCTCACGGTCTCCGGATGAATTCCCTGAGCTGTCGAATATATGTACAGGAAAACAGCATCACCAATACCGGAATATACAGCACAAAAACAATTAATGAAGTTAGTGTTGACAAATGTTAGTTATAGCTTCCTGAATTTTATGCAGGGAAATAACAAATAATTGGTTAACAAACTTCAACATTGCATCAATACGTTTTTAGTTTAGTTTGTCTTCGCTGAAAGCATTTTCAGTACCCATTTTGGCATCATGGTGCCTGCTAACAAACAAAAATCTATGGAATCTATCAAACGGTTAGCCATCAGCTAACTTAATGCTATTAACTTATTATATGGGTTAGATAATGCGATGCGAATGGTAATCCAGCAAACGCTAGTTTTTATTGCTACAAACAAAATCATTTGCTTGTTTAAATCGACTGAACTGCATTGTGGTTTGGCGGAAAGCAGAAGCTAAACGATGCTATTTTACCGGGGCAAACAATACACGCTACGTGTCCTTTTGGTGAACTTGCAAGCGAGTTAGACACCCAATTACTGACAAAATAATCACACACGGAAGTTGTTTTTCGCGGTGGAGTTAATCTCACTTCTAAATCTTAGTGTTTACTGAATCATGTTCCAAGCTCGCGATGTACGCCACCTTGTTTTCGGTCGGCACGTCTGCAGTTCCCAAACAATATGGAAGCAACTGCGTGCGGTTCCTATTCCCCAATGCATTGGTTTGGTTAAACTTCGTTAGTGTTGCAACAGTTTATAGTTTGGAAACAGTGGGAAGTAAGATAGGCAGTCAAAATCCCAACAAAGTGCCTGAATTAAATCAACATGAGGAGAAGTGGGGTTTTTAAAAATGTATTTATTCATAAACACGCCTCCCAGTGTACACACTACCCCAGTCACACACCCACACGCCTCCCCCTCTACACACTACCCCAGTCACGCACCCACACGCCTCCCCTCTACACACTACCCCAGTCACGCTCCCACACGCCTCCCCCTCTACACACTACCCCAGTCACGCTCCCACACGCCTCCCCCTCTACACACTACCCCAGTCACGCTCCCACACGCCTCCCCCTCTACACACTACCCCAGTCACGCACCCACACGCCTCCCTGTGTGTTCACATCCTGACATTACACAGACTTCCAAATGCTCCCCAGGTCCACGAAGGAGGACAAATACATTCAAATGAATGGTCAGCAATCCTTCACATCATTACTGAATCATCAAAATTTCATCTGAGAACATGCTCTTTTCCCAGAGATGATGAGTTAATATTCAGGCCCGGTCTTCCTAGATCACAAGTAGGCACTGGCATCAAAATTATACTTTAAAAAGTGAAATCGTGTCCGTTTAGGTTTTACGGTGCACCACACAAAGATGTTTTTGTCAGAACAACTGTGACAGTGCATTTATTTTCATTATTATAAATCTTTCAGGCTTTCAATCAATCAATTTTTATTTGTATAGCACTTTTTATTTGTATAGCGCTTTTAACAAAGGGGCTTTGTCACAAAGCAGCTCTGCAGAGAACCGGCCTCCAAGAGTACGCCTAGGGCAACAGTGGCAAGGAAAAACTCCCTGGCTGACAGGAAGAACCCTTGAGCAGAAGCTGAATCAGAGGGGGAACCCATCTGCCGCTGGTTGGCACCGGTATGTTGTAAAAACGTTGTCTTACATGTAAACATCGTTATAGTACATGGATGTCCAGTCCAAATGAATGAAGTCCAAACTCCGGTCATGTAGAGGGATGGCAGGAACACCAATGGGAGGCACTGTCAGGCAAGGGGACCGGCTTGGTGCTCCAGCTGAATCAACAGTGGCAGGAGGGGGTGCACAGCTGGTCTTGGGCCGGAGCTCTGGGCCAGGAGGGGGTGCTCAGGACTTGGGCAGGTGCCCAGAGCAGGAGAAGAGGAAAGTAACATTGTTAGGGGGTTCAGATGGTACCTGGTCAAGCAGAGCCGGAGGGAGAGGTGTCTGCGTGCGATAAGGAGAACCCCGGCAGAATAAGGCCATGGCAGCATCGCTAAGGGAAGCAGAGGCAGGGGCCAACACAGCCTTGAGGGCAGGCTTGAGACGGTCACCACCAGACCATGACTGTCTGACCGTGCTGTATGACTTTTAACCCTCTGAAGGGGAGATGATGCGGAATGTTTCTGTCAAAATTCCAAATGTTCTAGAACTTTCCATTACCAGCAGTGATTGTTACATCAGCGTTAGAACATTCCAATCACATGTTTGTGACCTCACACCTCACACTAAATGTCAAGCCTACGTTCTGTTTTCACTGGTTAAATATCATCAACACATGTGGGCGCTTAACAGATATTTCATCACTCCCGGCAATGAGACGGAGGCATTGCACTAATATCTGGAGTTACATCATCACGTCTCTTTCAGTACTGCAGGAAAAACCCAGGACCCATATTGACAATTGATGAGTCGAGCTATTACAGAGGTTGAGCAGAAGAGAGGGATTAACTCAGGGCAATTAAAGAAGTGAAAATCCCCAGCTCTGCTGATCATTTGCCTTCCGTCTTGTCTCCAGGCCTGGTAAAATATGCATGTGCATTTAATGTTTAATGCAGGAGCATCAAGGGAGACTCTTCCTTCAAGTCGTGAGAGCCAAAGTTCTGCACCATGAATCAAAGCGTGGTAATTTCCCTGTCTCTGTTTTAGTGGTGCTCCTGCCATCGAGAGGGAAAGCCCTGTGCTAGGTGGGCAGGTGGAGGTCTTCAGTGATGAGTGGGCAGCTGATAGTCTCGTTTATAAGGTGTATGACTGGGACCCAGAGGGTGGTTGGTTCAAGCCCCAGTGTAGCCACAATAAGATCAGTGGAGCTGTTGGGCCATTGCTCTGAGGGGGATTGGTCCCTGCTTATTCTCATCAACTGTAAGATACTTTGGATAACGTAAGCAAAATAACTCATGTAAAACTTCCGTTTCGAGACCGACGTCTTTCTCCAGCTCCGCAGCGCCAGTTTTACGGTTTTACGCTGTAAATCAAAAGTTCAGCCGTTCAATAAATGATGAGCTGTAAGAGGCGGCTGCCACACACTTTCTCTCCATTATCAGGTCAATTGATGAGCTTTGGCACCTGCTATCGCCGTAAAACAAAACCAGCGTCACGGCAGGTTTTCACAGTCTGTCAGCGGCAAATAAATGTATACTCAGGCTGTGGTGAGCAAGCAGAAGAGACGGTGCGAAAGCACACAGGCCGGCTTTCACTGAAGCGGAGATGCCCGGTAACGATATAGATGAAGCAGGACTTTTTTTTTAAAGAAGCGTCCACGACATCGCGTCTGTTTGCGTGTTCGATAATAAAAAGGAATCTTTGGAGAACTGCGCTAGAAGACATGAAAATACTCGAGCGCAGAGAACTGCAACACACACGCTAATCCTCTCCAATCTGTCTTCTTTTCACTGTTTTTATGTTTTAATCACACAGACTTGTAATCCGTTCCTTTTGGGAATGACGTGACAGTGTGCGACCCTATTTCAGGTATGTAGAAACGTGATCGAAAAATATATGGTTCCTTCCATTTACCTTATTGTAAAGTTTCAGGCGGTACTGTGTGCGTGTTTATGATGCATGAGGTTTCATGTGTCTGAGATCAATTAAAGAGCATATTCAGCGCTGGGTAGCCCCCAGGGTGTGCCCCAGTGACACAGCCATATAGCTGAAAACTACATACAGTACAGTTTTAATACTGTTGACTCAAAAACTATTACCACTCTGGCCTTACCACACAGGATTAAACTAATCCTGTCACCATTTCAGTGGATTTCTTTTCTACAGCTAAACACTGTACCCACACATACACACATACTTTTTGTATCTTTGAGTATTTATATATATATACTCTGAACTTTGAAGAAAACTGGGCACCTGCTCTTGTAAATATGTTGAGGTATGTGGATGACACTTCTGCATATCACTCCTATCCTTTTATTGCGTTTCCTTATCCTTTTATTTATTTGCCATCTCTTAATTTGCATTTAGATTCAAACATGCCTCTGGGCCCAGTGCGTCAGTCTAGACCAGCGCAATAAGGCGACCTGTTCATAAATATTATCTGTGCACAACTGTGCATTAATCTGCCTATGTTCAGATTAATGGATAAAGGACGTTCAGGGGACTGAGAAATTGTTTCCCGTCTGTAGGATGCTAACAGGACGTTATCAGGAGACATAAATGGAAATTAGCAGAGAATAAATTCCACACAGATATTCGCTAGTCTTTTTTTTAACCCAGAGAGTGGTCACTGTATGGAATAGCTTGCCAGGATATCTAGTGGGGGCAGAAACACTGGGGGTTTTGAAGACCAGGCTTGATACAGTGCAAGGTACTGTTTAGCTTTTAGGCAAACTAAGCAGTAGGTACGCTTTAGTGGTAGGAAAAGGCGAGTATTGCTGGGCTGAATGGCCTGTTATGGTATATTGTGTCGTGTTATGTTGTTATGTTCTGTTATATCATGTTATGTTGTGTTATGTTGTATGTTGTGTTGTGTTATGTGTTGTTTATGTTATTTTATGCTGTGTTATGTGATGTTGATGTCATGTTATGTTATGCTGTGTTGTGTTATGTTGTGTTATGTGATGTGAGACGGGTGCGTGGGGGTTGGACCCAAAATGCACGACTCAGAAACAATAGTAAAATAAAGTCCCGTTAGGGCTTTATTCGGGACGGGTCCCAGGAGCGTAGTCAATACAAGCAAAGTCCATACACGAAGATCCAGCCAAACAAATACAAAACAAACAAAAAGCACGGTGCCGAGGGAAGAGGCAATCTCGTAGTCGGTAGGCGTGCAGGGAGGTCCGGTAGCAGGAGAGCTGTCAGCGGGGCAGATGAACAGGCGGACGGCAGGCAGAGGCGTAGTCGTGGGCGAAGCGGGAGTCGAAACCATGAAACAATCAGCGGGGCAAAAGTACAAAAACGGTAGGCGGGGACGTAGTCGAGAAACAAAACGAAGGTCACAAAACAGAAATCAATAGTCGATGGTCAGTAACAGGCGTGGATCGTAACGTGTAATCAAAACAGTAAGTAATGCTCAAGAGTTGCGTGAAAAAACAGAGGCAGACAATTTCGCAGTGAACAGTTGCGCGACTGGGCTATAAATGCAGGTGTAGACAGGTGTAGACAATTAGTAAGAGCGTAGCAAGGAAATGGAAAACAGGTGCGATGGATGACAAGTTTAACAAGGAGATTAGTAATCGCTAGTAATAAACCTATCCTGCCCTAGCATTAGTAAATTAGTAAATGACATGCACGAGAAACATAAGGTAACATGAACACATGATTAGTCTTGTTAGTTTCTACCCAATCCTGATCTAGCGTTAGTAGTTTTAGTAAATAGACAAATAGAACATTAGGGGAGTGAAGGACAGAACGAGAGAGAGAGAGAGAGAGAAAAGGCGGAACGCAAGGTTTGCGGAAAAACATGTAAAAGTGTATGCATAACAACGACCAGTTAACGTAACAATAAACATGCATCGAAACATAACACAACGCGAAACTAAGACGATAATCACTCAACGTAACCAGGTAATAAAATCGTACGATAACATAACTAGACATGACAAGAAAATAAATCGTAACGAGACATAACTAAACATGACAAGAAAATAAATCATAACGAAACATAACTAAACAACATGACGAACCTAAACAACATAATACATGATAAAACACTACGTGACTAAGACAACAAGAATAAACATAAATCAACATAAAACATGGTGAGACAGACCTGAAACGTGACAGGACCCCCCCCTTAACGACCGACTCCTGGCGGTCCTTGGAATTTATCAGGGTGGTCACGATGGAAGTCTCTGATGAGCGATTTGTCCAGAATGAGACTGGGAGCGACCCAGGAACGCTCCTCAGGGCCATAGCCCTCCCAGTCAACCAAGTATTGCACCCCACGGCCCCTCTTACGAATGTTCAAGAGTTTCTTAACCGTGAATGCGGGGTGGTTGTCAATAATGCGGGGGGGAGGTGGTGGGGGATCCGGGGGACATATGGGGTGAGAGGATACGGGCTTAATACATGAAACATGGAATGTGGGGTGAATCTTAAGGGAAGCAGGGAGTGACAGTTTAACAGAGGAAGGATTGATGATTTTGTGGATTTTAAAGGGACCAATAAAGCGGGGTTGCAGTTTGTGGGAAGTGGCTTGGAGGGGAATGTCCTTAGTGGACAGCCAGACGGAGTCACCTGGTTTGTAGGCCGGAGCTGGAGTGCGGTGGCGATCAGCAAAACGCCGATTACAGTCTGCCGTGCTTAGCAGCGCGGCCTTGGCATCCTTCCAAACCTTGGCGCACCGTTTCATGTGGATGGCGAGGGAGGGAACAGCGATCTCGGCTTCTTGGTCAGGGAACAGTGGAGGTTGGTAGCCCAGGGAGACCTCAAAAGGTGATTTCCCGGTGGCAGCGCAGGGTAAAGTGTTGTGAGCGTACTCGACCCAGGTAAGCATCTTGCTCCAGCCGGCTGGGTTCTTGGCCGATACGCAGCGTAGAGCGGCCCCCAGGTCCTCATTGGCCCTCTCAGTTTGGCCATTGGATTGAGGGTGGTAGCCCGAAGAGAGGCTAGCTGTGGCCCCGAGGGCCACGCAGAACGCTTTCCAGACCTGGGAAATGAATTGGGGACCGCGGTCAGATACGATGTCCGATGGAAGTCCGTGGATGCGGAACACCTCCCTCACCAGAACATCCGCGGTCTCTTGGGCGGTGGGCAATCCAGCCAGGGGGATGAAGTGTGCCGCTTTGCTGAAACGGTCCACCACCGTCAGGATGGTGGTGTTACCCTCGGAAAGGGGAAGTCCGGTCACGAAGTCCACTCCGATGTGACTCCAGGGTCGGCTGGGCACCGGCAATGGTTGAAGCAGTCCAGCAGGGGCCTGGTGAGATGCTTTGCTTCTGGCGCATGTGGTGCAGGCCTTGATGAAGCGTCTGGTGTCGGGGATCATGGCACTCCACCAGAATCTCCGCTTCAGCACCGCCAAGGTGCGGGTAAAGCCGGGATGGCAGGAAAGGAGGGATGAATGGGCCCATTGCAGCACCTGTGTCCGAGCGGCTGAGGGGACGTATAGGCGTAATCCGGGGTTGGACCTGGGATCGGGCTCCTCCCGTAGAGCCCTCTGGATCACCGCCTCGATCTTCCATGTGACGGATCCGATGGTGCAGGAGGTAGGAAGGATGTTCTCGGGGATCTCACGCTCAGAACAGGTGTTGAATTGACGGGACAGGGCATCGGGCTTGACGTTCTTCGAACCTGGACGGTAGGTCAAAGAGAAGTTGAACCTCCCGAAGAACAGCGCCCATCTCGCCTGTCGAGAATTCAGCCTTTTGGCTGTCTGGAGGTATGCCAGGTTCTTGTGGTCGGTCCAAACGATGAACGGCTTCTCGGCCCCCTCCAGCCAATGTCTCCACTCCTCCAGCGCCAGTTTGACCGCCAGCAGCTCACGGTTTCCAACGTCGTAGTTCCTCTCCGCCGGGGACAGCTTCTTGGAGAAGAAGGCGCAGGGGTGTAGTCGGTTGTCAGCGGCCGCCACCTGAGAGAGCACTGCTCCCACCCCTGTGTCGGAAGCATCCGTCTCGACCACAAACTGGCGGGTGGGGTCGGGGTGTACCAGGATGGGAGCGGAAGCGAACAGTCTCTTGACCTTGGTGAAAGCCGTCTCAGCTTCGGGGCTCCACCGGAATGGCACCGCTGGGGACGTGAGCTTGGTTAGGGGGGAGACCACTTGACTATAGGAACGGATGAACCTACGGTAGAAATTGGCGAATCCCAAGAAGCGCTGGAGTTGCTTGCGTGAGGTGGGTGTGGGCCAGTCGGTGACCGCCAGAATCTTCTTGGGATCCGCCCTGATCTGTCCCCTCTCAAGGATAAACCCAAGGAACTCAACTGTGTCGGAGTGGAAGACGCACTTCTCTGCCTTGACAAACAATTTGTTCTCTAGAAGCCTTTGTAGAACTTGCCTGACGTGGTTTTCATGATCCTTGGCATTAGTGGAGTAGATCAAGATGTCATCCAGGTAGACGAACACATGGCGACCCAACAAGTCCCGAAGAACGTCATTCACCAGGGCCTGGAACACAGCAGGAGCATTGGTGAGGCCGAATGGCATGACCAGGTATTCAAAGTGTCCGAGAGAGGTATTGAAGGCGGTCTTCCATTCATCGCCCTCACGGATCCGGACCAGGTGGTACGCGTTGCGAAGATCCAGCTTGGTGAAGATGGTGGCCTCGTGAAGTGGGTGGAACGCGGAGTCCATCAGGGGCAGAGGATACTTGTTCCTCACCGTGATGTTGTTCAGCTCCCTGTAGTCGATGCACGGGCGTAGGGAGCCATCCTTCTTCTGGACGAAGAAGAATCCCGCACCGACGGGAGAGGAAGAAGGGCGAATTAGTCCGTTAGCTAGGCAGTCACGGATGTATGTCTCCATAGCCTCCCTTTCAGGTCTGGAGACGTTGTAAAGGTGACTTGAGGGAAGTGACGAACCAGGAAGGAGCTCGATGGCGCAGTCGTAGGGTCGATGAGGCGGCAGAGACTGAGCTTGTATCTTGGACAATACTGCGCCCAGGTCATGGTAAGGTGTGGGAACCCTCTCCAGGGAGGGCTTGGGAGTCTGTGGTGGAGCTGGTGCTCCCTCTGCTGGTGGTGGAGCGGAACGCAAGCAGGACAGATGACATCTAGAATCCCAGGCTTGAACTTGATTGGAACTCCAGTTGATCGTGGGGTTGTGTTTCTGGAGCCAGGGTAATCCCAGGATGAGTTGGTCATTGGGGGACTGGATGACGCGGAACTGGATCATCTCTCGATGGTTCCCAGAAATGACCAGTTGACAGGGAATGGTAATGTGCGTCATGCGGCAAAAAGTCCTTCCATCCAGCGACCGCGCATTCTCAGGGTGGGGTAGAGGGAGGGTGGGAATGTTCAGTTCGGACACCAACACCTCGTCGATGAGATTGGCGTCCGCTCCAGAATCCACCAACGCGTTAATCCGGGTTGTTCTGACGGGAAGAATCAACAGCGTGGCGAGCGTGGGACGATGGTTCTCTCTGTCAATTTCTGCGGCGTGCTCGTTCCTCGGTAGAGACCCTGGTACCGGCCCGGGACAGGTCCATGGGTTCGGATCCCTCCGACTGCTGCTCCTCTCGTCGAGGACTTGGGCCCTGCCTGGGGTACGGGTTGCCGGGAAGGATCGGTCTCTCCGACCGGCGTTGTCTGGCGCGGTTGTCCAGGCGGATTGTGGTGCGCACGAGTTGGTCGAGCTGGGTGATGGGGTCCAGCCGTGCCAACTCGTCCTGGAGCGTCTCGCTCAGGCTGGCCAGGAAGAGATTTGCCAAAGCTGCATCGTTCCAACTAGTAGCTGCTGCGAGGGTGCGGAAGTCGATGGAGTGGTCTGCCGCGGTCTTCCGTCCCTGGCGCAGAGCAATCAGTCTCTGGGATGGCTCCTGGTCGCTGGATGCGTGTTGGAACACCTTTCGAATCTCGTCGGCGAAGGCTGGGTAACGGGGAGGGAAAGAATCCCCGGACCACACCGCCGTAGCCCAATCCAACGCCCTCCCCTTGAGTAGTCCCATCACATAGCCAATCCGACGGTCGTCGCTGTTGTAGGTCTGGGGCTGTTGTCTGAATACAAACTCGCACTGGAGTAGGAACGCCTTGCACCTCTCAGGTTCTCCACCGAACCTCTCCGGGGGGGGTTGTTGGGGCTCCCGGAATTGCCAGGCTCCCGAGGGGTTGGCCGCCGGGGAAGTGGGTGGGTGGGTGGGTTCCTCCCGTGGTTGTGGCAGGACCGCAACGGCGAGCCTCCTCATCTCTGCACACAGTTCACGAATCTCTAGGTGAAGCTCGGAGATTCCTTGTGAATGCTGCCGGACGATGGCTCCTTGTTCCTGGAGGGCGTGGAACATGGCAGTTGAGTCAGCAGGGTCCATAGTGGCGAAATTGTTCTGAGACGGGTGCGTGGGGGTTGGACCCAAAATGCACGACTCAGAAACAATAGTAAAATAAAGTCCCGTTAGGGCTTAATTCGGGACGGGTCCCAGGAGCGTAGTCAATACAAGCAAAGTCCATACACGAAGATCCAGCCAAACAAATACAAAACAAACAAAAAGCACGGTGCCGAGGGAAGAGGCAATCTCGTAGTCGGTAGGCGTGCAGGGAGGTCCGGTAGCAGGAGAGCTGTCAGCGGGGCAGATGAACAGGCGGACGGCAGGCAGAGGCGTAGTCGTGGGCGAAGCGGGAGTCGAAACCATGAAACAATCAGCGGGGCAAAAGTACAAAAACGGTAGGCGGGGACGTAGTCGAGAAACAAAACGAAGGTCACAAAACAGAAATCAATAGTCGATGGTCAGTAACAGGCGTGGATCGTAACGTGTAATCAAAACAGTAAGTAATGCTCAAGAGTTGCGTGAAAAAACGTTGCGTTGAGGCAGACAATTTCGCAGTGAACAGTTGCGCGACTGGGCTATAAATGCAGGTGTAGACAGGTGTAGACAATTAGTAAGAGCGTAGCAAGGAAATGGAAAACAGGTGCGATGGATGACAAGTTTAACAAGGAGATTAGTAATCGTTAGTAATAAACCTATCCTGCCCTAGCATTAGTAAATTAGTAAATGACATGCACGAGAAACATAAGGTAACATGAACACATGATTAGTCTTGTTAGTTTCTACCCAATCCTGATCTAGCGTTAGTAGTTTTAGTAAATAGACAAATAGAACATTAGGGGAGTGAAGGACAGAACGAGAGAGAGAGAGAGAAAAGGCGGAACGCAAGGTTTGCGGAAAAACATGTAAAAGTGTATGCATAACAACGACCAGTTAACGTAACAATAAACATGCATCGAAACATAACACAACGCGAAACTAAGACGATAATCACTCAACATAACCAGGTAATAAAATCGTACGATAACATAACTAGACATGACAAGAAAATAAATCGTAACGAGACATAACTAAACATGACAAGAAAATAAATCGTAACGAAACATAACTAAACAACATGACGAACCTAGACAACATAATACATGATAAAACACTACGTGACTAAGACAACAAGAATAAACATAAATCAACATAAAACATGGTGAGACAGACCTGAAACGTGATATGATGTTGATGCCATGTTATGTTATGCTGTGTTGTGTTGTGTTATGTTGTGTTATGTGTTGGGTGTGTTGTGTTGTGTTATATTATGTTGTGTTGTGTTATGCTGTGTTATGTTGTGTTGTGGTATGTTATGCTGTGTTGTGTTGTATTATGTTGTGATGTGTTGTGTTGTGTGGTGTTGTGTTATGCTGTGCTGTGTTGTGTTATATTATGTTGTGTTGTGTTATGTTGTGTTGTGTTATATTATGTTGTGTTATGCTGTGTTATGTTGTGTTATATTATGTTGTGTGTGTTGTGTGTGTTGTGTTATGTTGTGTTGTGTTATATTATGTTGTGTTGTGTTATGCTGTGTTGTGTTATGTTGTGATGTGTTGTGTTATGCTGTGTTGTGTTGTGTTATATTGTGTTGTGTTGTGTTGTGTTATGCTGTGTTGTGTTATGTTGTGTTGTGTTATGCTGTGTTATATTGTGTTGTGTGTGTTGTGTTGGGTTGTGTTAGGACACAGGACATAGTCAGGGCTTTTTATCCTCCTCTGTCTCACTCAGTCCTCAGGAGTGAAACTGCAGCAGAAATATGGAACATGAAGACTCGACTGTGAACGATTAATGACAGAGATTATCATTACCCAGAATATATTTCTGTAGTAATTAAATGAACAATTAAACATGTATAGTACGTTTACAGCTTGCATAATGGCATGATTTGTGATCTGATATAGCTGTGAGTTATATCTTCTCTGTGGTGCTACCAAGTCTTTCAGCTTTTACTGCAAAGGGGCTTCATTTTCTCTTTATCTCACTGCCAAGCCTGGTAAAATCTGTCTGGTCTGTTTAGTTTGTACAGTGAAATGTCACATGGAAACTCAACTACAGTAAAATCCCAGGCAATGTCAGGATTATGTAAATCTGTGTGTAGAAGGCTGTTGAAAAAGACCAGACTGCAGGAAACAGGCCAATGACGTGTGCTGCTTCATGACTGTTCATACGGAGTTCCTCTCGCTCAGATCAAGTGGATTTCTCCGCTGTCCGCCCACTTCCTTGTCATATTTATTTATTTCCTGTTGTTCTAGGGCCAGTGGTGGCAGAAAAAAGCACACGATAAAAACACCTGGCCCACTTTCTGAAAACACACGTTCCTCAGACCCAGGACTGATTGCTCCTGTCTTCACTTCGAGGAAGTCTGAAATTGTCTGCAGATGAAAGGAAGAGATGAAAACAAAAGCTCTCGCTCTGAGACGGTGATTGAAAGAGGAACCAGTTCATATCTCAGTGTCTGACACGAGATAAACAGAACCGGCTCATATCTCAGTGTCTGACCCGAGACAAACAGAACCGGCTCGTATCTCAGTGTAAGTAAGTTATTTGAATTAAAGATATGTAACTTGGTTTCTGGTTGAAGGTTCTGTAAAAGAAGCTCCCTGCAAATGTTGTTCCTTTTCATTTAGACTTCAGGCTTGTGTGTGAGTGTGAGTGTGTGTGTGTACTGTTACTGTTAACACAGGCAAAGCCTTTCTACTATACATGTGTGCTCAGTCAACCTATTCTGTGAAAATTAAGGATCATTTACAAGGTAATGAGTAACATTAAAGTTTTCATGAGTGTTTAAGTATTTCTCTGACTCAATGTTCCCCACAGGGTAATAAAAGGTGTAGATCTCATTTTTAAGAATATCTCTCCTCCCATATCTCACTCTTCCTCCCTCGAGTCTCTGACAGGTTTGTTGTTGTTGTTTGTTTGTTTACTGCAGTGGTTTCCTCCTGGTTCCTGAGTGCACACTGTCTCAGATCTCCAGGGGCAACACCTGTTCCCTCAGCCCTGAGCCTCCACAACAACAACGCCCCTGGAGGAGGGAGGAGGAGGGGGCAGGAAGACAAAAGAGACGCTCAGGTGCTGGCTGTTGGGGCTCTCCTTCCACACAGACTCCATTAGCACTCCCCCTAATAACATATTTCATCAGCAGGGCTGCAGTCCCAACTGCTGTAAAGAGGGGACCTCAAAGGTGTCCGGCTCATAGTCTGCAGGGTTTGATAGTGTGAAAATGAGCACGAGAGTGTGTGAGGAAGAGGAGGAGGAAGAGGAGGGGGTGGAGGAGGAGGGGGTGGAGGAGGAGGAGGAGGAGGGGGTGGACGTCATCGAAGGTCAGCATGTCTGTGGGGTTTCACGGCGCTCTCTGCCCAAAGGGCCACAGTTACTGCAGATGAGACTCGGGAGCGTAAAAGCAGTGAAGAAGAGAAGGGCCTCCACGCCTCCCCCTGTGAGGGCTTGTTCTCCATTTCCTGTTTCCTGTGCTGTGAAACAGATCCTCCCTGAGCCGTAATGGCAGAGGCGGGTGTGAGACACAGCGGCAGCCACCCGAACGGCCATTTTGCACAACGCCGCGGTCTGAGGCAGGAATGACTGTTATTGCTTTTCCGATGAGATGTTGAAGCCTTTTTCGGGTGATTAAAGATTTTCATTTTGCCCTGCCATTTGTGCAGCAGTTAGGCGCGTGCGCTTCTCTCTGGCTTTTACGAGAGAGGGCATTAGCCAGAAAGCATGGCGCGCATTAGCATTGATGGTCGAGTCGTTCGCCGTTAGTGCGATCGGCAATAACAGCAGAAATGTTAAAGGGCCCACAATGCACCTGCTCTTAACCCCTCCGCTTTTACATCGCAGTATTGATCTGACTGACAGAAGCAAAGAGTCTGACTGCCTGGCAGTCAATCAAACATGCTGTCATTTAAAATCCAGCCAATCAGGTCCAGCGATATTGCTGAAATTACCTCTAGGGTTTATCAAAACCAGAAACTATCACTTTTGTACAGTGACAAAAACTGCCTGCCGTCATTTACGATGGATGTTGAATCCGGTTCTTCTTCAGTGTTCATTTAGCAAAGTCATTTTCATCCACTGAGCAGAGCTGGAGGGTGAAGAGGCTTTAGAAGAGTGCTCTGAAATAAATGTGTATATGAGCAAACATTCTCAAGCAAATGTTTATCCATTCATTCATTAGAGGGAATTTCAGAGGGAGCAAAATCAAATTAATTCCAATTCTGGAACACAGCTCTCAATTTAGCATATTGGTGATGAACAAGTAAATATCACAAGTTGAAACAAAACTTGGCTTGAACACAATTTGTGTCGTCAGGCTTTGATTTTGTTCATTATTGCCTTTCTTATCAGTGGTGCTTTATGGCAGAGGGTAATCAACAGGCCCATCAGTGACCAGGCACTCCTGCGCAAACCAATCTCCCCCCATCCCCGGAGTTAGAGTGCAGCATGAATACTCTCATTATTGTAAGCAGTGCAGAGAGAGCTTGAAGGCCCTGTGGTTCCTCCCTCAGATGAAAGGCTGAGGGGGGGGAGGATTTTGCGCTCCTGGGGTCTTTCTGTGAACCTGCAGCAGTGATGGAACACAATCAAATCAGCGGCCTTTAATGTTCAGTCCTCCCTGTTTCCAAAAGCACTTTTCCTCCAGAACACCCGCTCCCTGGCCCTCCCTCCAGAGACCAGTAAACTGTGAAGACTACGGAGTGAGGAAGAGTGTGGTCCTGAGTGTGTGTGCTCAAGGTCTCTCCTTTAATCTCCCTCTGCAATTCCTCTGTACAATAACGTTTGATATTGTGCAATTACCTGAGCTATCCCCTACAACCCCAATTATGTTTAGTGCATGGGTTACTATCACAATATGTTTTCAGGCTTTCATGCACTTAAAGGGTCCTCTCTCAGATAAATGTTTGTTTTCTCCCATTTTAGTTATCACACAAATGTACAATTATGAATAGATATATTTGAGTAGTTGAATTGTTGAAGATGAATTGTTATGATTAAGTTGCCAGGAGCAATAATTGTGTTTAGCTGAATATTTGCTTTCTCAGACAGAGCCATAGAAAGCAGATTAAAAATTGGCAGCGAAATTCAGAAACAGTGATTCATACTGTAAAATATATGAATCCTGTAAGTTTAATACAGTATGTAATGAAACAGAGGTTATTACATTTACTTTAATGTTTATTGAAAATGCGCGTGTTCATTCTACAGAATTAACTTGGCCAGTCCCCTACCCCAGAAACAGGACAAACATAATGGACAATCAGGAAACTCTGTTTACAGAGCTGAAACCAGGCATAATGCAGAATGACTCTGACAGAGAGGGAAAGTGCTATCAGCAGTGTTTCAGCAATCAACTATGTGAGGAAAAATACTGTGTGTACTAGCCCAGTGTACAAACAATCAACATTGGGAGGAAAATACTGTGTACAAGTCCAGTATATAAAAAAGCAACAGTGTGCTAACTTCAGTGAAAGAAAAACTCTCATTGTACAAACTAACGTAGAGTATATAAGAGGATAAAAACTGACTCAGCAGGAGAAGGAAAGTCTAAAGGAGACAGATGGGAACAGGGGTGAGATGGTCAGGTGAATCGGTGAGAAATCAGGTTTAGCCAGGTTTCAGGTACCTGACTGTGGGTTGTCTGCATTCTCGCACCCCAGAAGGTTGGTGGTTCAAGCCCCAGTGTAGCCGAGGTAAGATCCACACAGCTGTTTGGCCCTTGAGCAAGGCTCTTAACCCTGCATTGCTCCTGCATAGTCTAATCAACTGTAAGTGTCTTTGGATAAAAGTGTCAGCTAAATAGAAAAATATTTTATTTATTTTAGTACTTGATAGCAGCACCCTTCAATCTCGAGCAGAATAAAATGACATTTGTAGCAACTCTAGCACATTGATCCAGAACACGCAAATGAATAATACAAGAAATGTTTTCTGCGCCACCTCAATACACCGATAATGGAACAGTCCAGTGGCATGAATCACATCGACTTTCATAACAATAACAAGATGCTCGAGACCTCAGTGAAGCACACAGATTAATATAGATTGCTTTCCAATCGTTTCTACAGTAAGCTAGACAGGAAAATACAACATGTCAAAGAAACTTCTGATCAGAGACGGAGGAGGAAATGGATTCAGCGTGCTTTAAGATGGTGGCACTGACAGCATTAAGAGAACAAGATTTAAGCAGGCGAGCGAGAACTGGCTGACAGCCACAATAAAAGCGGAAAAGAACAGGGAGGGATTTTGGTGACGGCTCAGAATCTGGGCCTAATGGAGGGCGTAATGAGATCACAGCAGCCCTGCCCGATCCAAACCCGCAAATACAACCCAGTGCAGAGCAGCAGAGTGAGCACGGCTCAACAGCCAATGGGAAGAGCCGAGGACTGTGGGAACCAGGTGATGTGTGATGTCAGCAAAGAGCTTGACAACAAAAGGACAAAAGCACTATAGAGATGTTGTTTAACAACAAAGGAAGCAAAAGGTGCTGGAAATGGTGTGTGTGTGTCTGTGAGTGTGTGTGTGTGTGTGTGTGTGTGTGTGTACTGAACTTTTTGAAGATGAAAGGTTAAAAAAGCCAGCAGTCATCAGGCCTACAAAGGGATCTGTGGAAAAACAGGAAGAAGAAAGAGTTCAGAGATGATAACAAAAGTGACTGAAGCTGCTCACACACACACACACACACACACACACACACACACGCACACACACGCACACACATATACACACACAAATACAACTCAAAGAATACACAGACAAAGCCAGTTGACATTCCAGTAATTTCAAATAGAATAAAATTATTACATATGCTGAAGAAAGACAAAAAAAAGTTACACTTTTTCCAAAGGTTTGAGAAAGCAGAAAGGCTCTAATTCTAAAATATAAATTGAAGCCTTTTGTCACAGCCATGCAAATGTGAGACACAGCTGAGCTGATACAACATTCAGGAGTCACAGACATATGGGAGAAGAACTGCACAAACACAGCCTGAGACATATAATAACTGCTCAAAAGCTATCACTGAAAGTTATGATCCGGTTGGCAAATGTAGTTCATCCAAAGCCAAACCCAATCGCTGACAGCATTATTTGAATCAATGTCGGTGTTTTGTTGTCTGTCAGCTCAGCGAGGCTGAGTTAGGAACTCTCCTATTGGCCAGATTTCAGCCCAGCTGACCCTGGGTAAGGGGAGACCACAGACTGTAGAGAAAATACGGACCAAGTGCCTGTCACTTAACTCACTTTTACTGCAAGGAACCGCAAGATCACCAGTTTGATTCCTGGTGTAGCCACAATAAGATCCGCACAGCTGTTGGGCCCTGTGTTGCTCCAGGGGAGGACTGTCTCCTGCTTAGTCTACAATGAACTGTAAGTTGCTTTGAATAAAAGCGTCAGCCAAATGACATGTAATGATAATAATAATAATAATAATAATAATAATCATGACATTAAAACGGGTCTGAATTACCTATACTGTGAGTGTCTCAGCAGGACCAGGGAATGAGCTTCAGAATAGAAGGCCGGTTTTGGCCGCTTGGAGGAGACACAGTTTCTTAAAGCGCAGCTGGTCTGGGCTCAGTGAGGAGAGAAGGCTTCAGTCCATCAGAAGGAGTATTAAAGAGCACAGAGCACGCCAGGAGAGCGCTTTCACTCAAGTGGCAGTTTCCTGTGAGGGGGAGCGGAGCTCATGAATATGCAGATGAGGGTTTTATGGCGGAGGAGGAGGAGGATCGTTACGGCCAGAGTGTCCCCACCGTCTCGTTAGAGCGCACGCTTAAACTTCAGCTTCATCTGAACAGCCCCACACTTAACCCCACACTCAGCCCCACACTCAGCCCCACACTCAACCCCACATTCAGCCCTGCACTCAACCCTGCACTCAACCCTGCACTACAGACCGAGGCACAGGCCCCACAGTCAGCCCCACACTCATCCCCACACTCAGCCCCACACTCAGCCCCGCACTCAGCCCCACACTCAGCCCCACACTCAACCCCACACTCAACCCCACACTCAGCCCCACACTCAGCCCCACTCAGCCCCACACTCAGCCCCACACTCGGCCCCACACTCAGCCTCACACTCAGCCCTGCGCTAAAGACCGAGGCACAGATCCCCCCGAAATAACAGAACACAGACTCACCTCTTCAGGCTGCACCTCTCCCACCCCTCCCTACCTCCCTGTAATCTTTAATTGTTCTTGCTGCCAAAACTGTGGTATTGCTACTGGATCAGTTTATCTGATTATTCTGTAAGGGTTCAAGTTTTTATCGATGTGATCATCGGAACATTAAAACCTTCTGAACACACAGAATTTTAATACAACTTTACACAAAGTTCTTGAATGAATTATGAAACCAGGGATAACACTGTTTTGGGGTTTTTTTCTGAGAAAAAGAATATCGGTGTGTACTTGGTATTGCTTGCATTATTCTGTTATCACTAATTGGTACACAGATCTTCAGAACTGTGTTTTATCAGATGCAAAGAAGCATATGCTTTGTGAATGTTATGCTTGTATGATGAAAGATCTGTTGTTGAGATTAATTATTCACCTACTGTATTTGTTTCATATTCATATGAACACGCACAGAATATTGATTTTTTCTTTCAAAAGAGTTGGTTTTCTGAAACGCTCATGAGGTTCTGATTTGTGCTTCTGCTGAGCTGCTCCGTGGTCATTTCAGTATTCCAGCGGGATTTCACCGATGGCCATAAATCATCTGTTATCAAACGGCCTTATTGACGTTCACTCACCGCACTGCCTGACGGAGGGGCGGAGTGTGACATTATTCCACAGGAGGGCTACGTCCGCGATAAGGGCGTGACCTCCGAGAGATTGCAGGCAATTCACCATGATTGCATGTGCTCGACCATGATATTACACGCTTAACGCAGCCAGAATATGCACACTGAAAGTGGTACGTAAAGACGGAGGGATTTAAACAAAATGCACTGAGCCTATTGTGTAGCATACTCTATATACAGTAACGGTGTCTCAGATTATCCTTCTGTGTGGCATACTTCATGTACAGTAACAGCATTTTAGATACGTCTAGTCCACAGCATACTTCATTCTAACCGTATTTCAAATAGGCTTACTGCAGGGCATACTTACATACAGATGCACTAACTGTATATCTGATAGGCCAACTGGCTATTATATGCATGGCTTACTTCAGATACAGGAGGCTAACTGTATTTCAAATAATGTAAAGTTGGAACCACAGAGTGTATAGTCTGACAGGTTAGCTAAATCAGTATTAGCGTAAAAGTGCCATTGGTAAGAATTATGTATTATTATTCATCTCTTTACAATCACTGCTGCCAAAAGACAGACTTTCAACCAAAAGAAGTCTGACTTTCCAGTGGCTCAAAACCCCTACATTAAAAAACACAGTCAACATTAGATAAGCCCATCTGTCAGAAATGTCTGTTGCTAAATAATACTGTGTGTTCTTTCAAAAATAAACATACTACATCTATCACCTGTAAGCTGACAAGACGATGTATAATTAGGAAAGCCCACAAAATACTGTAAAGGATCCTGATCACTGGTTTTGGTTATACAATTTAAAATAGGATCCATTGCTATAAAATGGGATTAACAAATTAAAATGGCCTACAGTAATGTTACAAATTCCAATTCACTTCCAGTCAATAAATACTTAAAATTCTCACAATTCGTGTATAAGGACTGAGATACGACAGTTAACTAAAAGAGCCTTCAAGCGGTAAATAGGCTGCACATGCGTGAAAGGCGGTATACGAACTGAATTTATAGGCGTGTTACAAAAAAAAAACCGTAAAAATAGAGTCGTTGTCTTTGTCGGTGCGTAGCTGTTCTGTTATGAGCGGGATGCGGCTGTGCTGGACTAATGGAACTGTGGCATGAATGACTGATATCAGCTCCCGCGCGAGCGTCCCCGCGGGCTCCTTCAGCTTTATCTTGTAGAATGTGGAAAAATGAAGCACCTCTTTAGCGCTCGGAGGCGACATCAAACAGCGCTCGATAACAAGACCGCGTTCGATAAACTCATAAACTGTCCTTCAATCTGCGATGTGTTCGGTAAACTCATAAACTCCCCCCTTTAATCTGAGCTGTGTTCGGTAAACTCATAAACTCTCCTTTAATCTGCGATGTGCTGGAAACGTTAAACGCGTTTCAGCATAGCGCGCTGCTGCAATGCAATTTCTGCTGTTGCCCACTTCTGATTACTGTACTGCCGCTGGTGCTTGTTTGTTTTAATGTCAGATTTACCCTTAAGAGCTTGTCCATCACTCACAGGTGACTAATGCACCGAGTGAAAGCCTATGATTGGTATATTATTTAACTGTAAATAACAATGACAAATGTAAACATTCAACAGGTCTGTTATTATACTGCACAGTACAGGACTGTATGCACAAATGGAACCTGCTTACTGTACAGAGAGAATTGATTCGCGATTTATTTAGCGATTGAAAGGTGAATTTGAAGCATTCATTGATTGGAATCCTTTTTAACATTACAGTAGCCTATTTTAAATGCCAAATCATATTTGGTAGCAATTAATCTTATTATAAAATCCCAATTAGGATCAAGATGATTTTCTGTGGTTTTTTCTAATTATACATCTTCTTTTTGGCTTCCATGTGATAGATTTAGGGCGGCACGGATGGTGCAGTGGGTAGCACTGCCGCCTCACAGCAAGGAGGTCCTGGGTTTGAATCCCCGTTGGCCGGGGCCTCTCTGTGTGGAGTTTGCATGTTCTCCCCCTGTCTGCGTGGGTTTCCTCCGGGTACTCCGGTTTCCTCCCACAGTCCAAAGACATGCAGGTTAGGCTGATTGGAGAGTCTAAATTGCCCATAGGTATGAGTGTGTGAGTGAATGGTGTGTGTGCCCTGCGATGGACTGGCGACCTGTCCAGGGTGTATTCCTGCCCTTTGCCCAATGTATGCTGGGATAGGCTCCAGCCCCCCTGTGACCCAGTTCAGGATAAGCGGGTTCAGATAATGGATGGATGGATGGATGTGGTTAAGGTGAATGACTGGGACACACAAGGTCGGCGGTTCTAATCCCGGTGTAGCCACAATAAGATCCGCACAGCCGTTGGACCCTTGAGCAAGGCCCTTAACCCTGCATTACTCCAGGGGAGGATTGTCTCCTGCTTAGTCTAATCAACTGTACGTCGCTCTGGATAAAAGTGTCTGCCAAATGCCATTAATGTAATGTAATGTAAGGTATATGAGGTGTGTCACACAGTTGGCCTGTTTGAGGTACAGTTGCTGAAGTATGCCATGCCAGTAGGCTTATCTGAGACACCATTACTATACATAAAGTATGCCACACAGAAGGATAATCTGAGATGCAGTTAGTGTATATGACATATGCTACACAATAGGCTTAGTGTATTTGGTTTAAATCCCTCAGTCTTTACGTACCACTTTCAGTGTGCATATTCTGGCTGCGTTAAGCGTGTAATATCATGGTCGAGCACATGCAATCATGGTGAATTGCCTGCAATCTCTCGGAGGTCACGCCCTTATCGCAGACGTAGCCCTCCTGTGGAATAATGTCACACTCCGCCCCTCCGTCAGGCAGTGCGGTGAGTGAACGTCAATAAGGCCGTTTGATAACAGATGATTTATGGCCATCGGTGAAATCCCGCTGGAATACTGAAATGACCACGGAGCAGCTCAGCAGAAGCACAAATCAGAACCTCATGAGCGTTTCAGAAAACCAACTCTTTTGAAAGAAAAAAAAATCAATATTCTGTGCGTGTTCATATGAATATGAAACAAATACAGTAGGTGAATAATTAATCTCAACCACAGATCTTTCATCATACAAGCATAACATTCACAAAGCATATGCTTTTTTTGCATCTGATAAAACACAGTTCTGAAGATCTGTGTACCAATCAGTGATAAGAGAATAATGCAAGCAATACCAAGTACACACCGATATTCTTTTTCTCAGAAAAAACCCCAAAACAGTGTTATCCCTGGTTTCATAATTCATTCAAGAACTTTGTGTAAAGTTGTATCAAAATTCTGTGTGTTCAGAAGGTTTTAATGTTCCGATGATCACATCGATAAAAACTTGAACCCTTACAGAATAATCAGATAAACTGATCCAGTAGCAATACCACATTTTTGGCAGCAAGAACAATTCAAGATTACAGGGAGGTAGGGAGGGGTGGGAGAGGTGCAGCCTGAAGAGGTGAGTCTGTGTTCTGTTATTTCGGGGGGATCTGTGCCTCGGCCTTTAGCGCAGGGCTGAGTGTGGGGTTGAGTGCGGGGCTGAGTGTGGGGCTGAGTGTGGGGTTGAGTGTGGGGTTGAGTTTGGGGCTGAGTGTGGGGCTGAGTGCAGAGCTGAGTGTGGGGCTGAGTGTGGGGTTGAGTGTGGGGCTGAGTGTGGGGCTGAGTGCTGGGCTGAGTGTGGGGCTGAGTGTGGGGTTGAGTTTGGGGCTGAGTGTGGGGCTGAGTGTGGGGCTGAGTGTGAGGCTGAGTGTGGGGTTGAGTGTGGGGCTGAGTGTGGGGCTGAGTGTGGGGTTGAGTGTGGGGCTGAGTGTGGGGTTGGGTGTGGGGCTGAGTGCGGGGTTGAGTGCGGGGCTGAGTGTGGGGTTGAGTTTGGGGCTGAGTAGGGTTGAGTTTGGGGCTGAATGTGGGGCTGAGTGTGGGGTTGAGTGTGGGGCTGAGTGTGGGGCTGAGTGTGGGGTTGAGTGCGGGGCTGAGTGTGGGGTTGAGTTTGGGGCTGAGTGTGGGGTTGAGTGTGGGGCTGAGTGGGGTTGAGTGCGGGGCTGAGTGTGGGGTTGAGTGTGGGGTTGAGTGTGGGGCTGAGTGTGGGGCTGAGTGTGGGGTTGAGTGTGGGGCTGAGTGTGGGGCTGTTCAGATGAAGCTGAAGTTTAAGCGTGCGCTCTAACGAGACGGTGGGGACGCTCTGGCTGTAACGATCCTCCTCCTCCTCCGCCATAAAACCCTCATCTGCATATTCATGAGCTCCGCTCCCCCTCACAGGAAACTGCCACTTGAGTGAAAGCACTCTCCTGGCGTGCTCTGTGCTCTTTAATACTCCTTCTGATGGACTGAAGCCTTCTCTCCTCACTGAGCCCAGACCAGCTGCGCTTTAAGAAACTGTGTCTCCTCCAAGCGGCCAAAACCGGCCTTCTATTCTGAAGCTCATTCCCTGGTCCTGCTGAGACACTCACAGTATAGGTAATTCAGACCCCGTTTTAAATGTCATTATTATTATTATTATTATTATTATTATTATTCTTATTATTATTATTATTATTATCATTACATGTCATTTGGCTGACGCTTTTATTCAAAGCATCTTACAGTTCATTGTAGACTAAGCAGGAGACAATCCTCCCCTGGAGCAACGCAGGGCCCAACGGCTGTGTGGATCTTATTGTGGCGACACCAGGAATCGAACTGGTGATCTTGCAGTTCCCTGCAGTAAAAGTGAGTTGAGTGACAGGCACTTGGTCCGTATTTTCTCTACAGTCCATGGTCTCCCCTTACCCAGGGTCAGCTGGGCTGAAATCTGGCCAATAGGAGAGTTCCTAACTCAGCCTCGCTGAGCTGACAGACAACAAAACACCGACATTGATTCAAATAATGCTGTCAGCGATTGGGTTTGGCTTTGGGCGAACTACATTTGCCAACCGGATCATAATTTTCAGTGATAGCTTTTGAGCAGTTATTATATGTCTCAGGCTGTGTTTGTGCAGTTCTTCTCCCAGATTTCTGTGACTCCTGAATGTTGTATCAGCTCAGCTGTGTCTCACATTTGCATGGCTGTGACAAAAGGCTTCAGTGTATATTTTAGAATTAGAGCCTTTCTGCTTTCTCAAACTTTTGGAAAAAAACATTTTTTTTTTAGTGTAACTTGTTTTTGTCTTTCTTCAGCATATATAATAATGTTATTCTATTTGAAATTACTGGAATGTCAACTGGTTTTGTCTGTGTATTCTTTGAGTTGTATTTGTGTGTGTATATGTGTGTGTGTGTGTGTGTGTGTGTGTGTGTGTGTGTGTGTGTGAGCAGCTTCAGTCACTTTTGTTATCATCTCTGAACTCTTTCTTCTTCCTGTTTTTCCACAGATCCCTTTGTAGGCCTGATGACTGCTGGCTTTTTTAACCTTTCATCTTCAAAAAGTTCAGTACACACACACACACACACACACACACACACACTCACTCACAGACACGCACACACCATTTCCAGCACCTTTTGCTTCCTTTGTTGTAAAACAACATCTCTATAGTGCTTTTGTCCTTTTGTTGTCAAGCTCTTTGCTGACATCACACATCACCTGGTTCCCACAGTCCTCCGCTCTTCCCATTGGCTGTTGAGCCGTGCTCACTCTGCTGCTCTGCACTGGGTTGTATTTGCGGGTTTGGATCGGGCAGGGCTGCTGTGATCTCATTACGCCCTCCATTAGGCCCAGATTCTGAGCCGTCACCAAAATCCCTCCCTGTTCTTTTCCGCTTTTATTGTGGCTGTCAGCCAGTTCTCGCTCGCCTGCTTAAATCTTGTTCTCTTAATGCTGTCAGTGCCACCATCTTAAAGCACGCTGAATCCATTTCCTCCTCCGTCTCTGATCAGAAGTTTCTTTGACATGTTGTATTTTCCTCTGTCTAGCTTACTGTAGAAACGATTGGAAAGCGATCCATATTAATCTGTGTGCTTCACTGAGATCTCGAGCATCTTGTTATTGTTATAAAAGTCGATGTGTTTCATGCCACTGGACTGTTCCATTATCGGTGTATTGAGGTGGCGCATAAAACATTTCTTGTATTATTTATTTGCGTGTTCTGGATCAATGTGCTAGAGTTGCTACAAATGTCATTTTATTCTGCTCGAGATTGAAGGGTGCTGCTATTTTCTCAAGTACTAAAATAAATAAAATATTTTTCTATTTAGCTGACACTTTTATCCAAAGACACTTACAGTTGATTAGACTATGCAGGAGCAATGCAGGGTTAAGAGCCTTGCTCAAGGGCCAAACAGCTGTGTGGATCTTACCTCTGCTACACTGGGGCTTGAACCACCAACCTTCTGGGGTGCGAGAATGCAGACAACCCACAGTCAGGTACCTGAAACCTGGCTAAACCTGATTTCTCACCGATTCACCTGACCATCTCACCCCTGTTCTCATCTGTCTTCTTCTGCTGAGTCAGTTTCTATCCTCTTATATACTCAACGAGAGTTTTTCTTTCACTGGAGTTAGCACAAACATTAGGACAGAACAGCACAGAACAGCACTGCACAGCATAGCACAGAAGCCAGAGACACAGTTTGGTTTGCGTTTCATTTCATGCATTTATTTATCAAGGCTAGTCCTGACAGCTTGTACCCAGAGTATATTCCTGACATTGGTCATTAAGTAGAATCACTGTCGTTAATTGTTTACACACTGTGGTCGTACACTGTACACAGCATATTCATAGAATGGTTGCTTGTTTATATACTGGACTTGTACACAGTATTTTCCTCCCAATGTTGATTGTTTGTACACTGTGCTAGTACACACAGCATTTTTCCTCACATAGTTGATTGCTGAAACACTGCTGATAGCACTTTCCCTCTCTGTCAGAGTCATTCTGCATTATGCCTGGTTTCAGCTCTGTAAACAGAGTTTCCTGATTGTCCATTATGTTTGTCCTGTTTCTGGGGTAGGGGACTGGCCAAGTTAATTCTGTAGAATGAACACGCGCATTTTCAATCAACACTAACGTATATGTAATAACTGTTTCATTAAATACTGTGTTAAACTTACAGGATTCATATATTTTACAGTATGAATCACTGTTTCTGAATTTTGCTGCCAATTTTTAATCTGCTTTCTATGGCTCTGTCTGAAAGCACATATTCAGCTAAACACAATTATTGCTCCTGGCAACTTAATCATAACAATTCATCTTCAACAATTCAACTACTCAAACATATCTATTCATAATTGTACATTTGTGTGATAACTAAAATGGAAGAAAACAAATATTTATCTGAGAGAGGACCCTTTAAGTGCATGAAAGCCTGAAAACATATTGTGATAGTAACCCATGCACTAAACATAATTGGGGTTGTAGGGGATAGCTCATGTAATTGCCCAATATCAAACGTTATTGCACAGAGGAATTGCAGAGGGAGATTAAAGGAGAGACCTTGAGCACACACACTCAGGACCACACTCTTCCTCACTCCGTAGTCTTCACAGTTTACTGGTCTCTGGAGGGAGGGCCAGGGAGCGGGTGTTCTGGAGGAAAAGTGCTTTTGGAAACAGGGAGGACTGAACATTAAAGGCCGCTGATTTGATTGTGTTCCATCACTGCTGCAGGTTCACAGAAAGACCCCAGGAGCGCAAAATCCTCCCCCCCCTCAGCCTTTCATCTGAGGGAGGAACCACAGGGCCTTCAAGCTCTCTCTGCACTGCTTACAATAATGAGAGTATTCATGCTGCACTCTAACTCCGGGGATGGGGGGAGATTGGTTTGCGCAGGAGTGCCTGGTCACTGATGGGCCTGTTGATTACCCTCTGCCATAAAGCACCACTGATAAGAAAGGCAATAATGAACAAAATCAAAGCCTGACGACACAAATTGTGTTCAAGCCAAGTTTTGTTTCAACTCGTGATATTTACTTGTTCATCACCAATATGCTAAATTGAGAGCTGTGTTCCAGAATTGGAATTAATTTGATTTTGCTCCCTCTGAAATTCCCTCTAATGAATGAATGGATAAACATTTGCTTGAGAATGTTTGCTCATATACACATTTATTTCAGAGCACTCTTCTAAAGCCTCTTCACCCTCCATCTCTGCTCAGTGGATGAAAATGACTTTGCTAAATGAACACTGAAGAAGAACCGGATTCAACATCCATCGTAAATGACGGCAGGCAGTTTTTGTCACTGTACAAAAGTGATAGTTTCTGGTTTTGATAAACCCTAGAGGTAATTTCATCAATATCGATGGACCTGATTGGCTGGATTTTAAATGACAGCATGTTTGATTGACTGCCAGGCAGTCAGACTCTTTGCTTCTGTCAGTCAGATCAATACTGCGATGTAAAAGCGGAGGGGTTAAGAGCAGGTGCATTGTGGGTCCTTTAACATTTCTGCTGTTATTGGCGATCGCACTAACGGCGAACGACTCGACCATCAATGCTAATGCGCGCCATGCTTCCTGGCTAATGCCCTCTCTCGTAAAAGCCAGAGAGAAGCACACGCACCTAACTGCTGCACAAATGGCAGGGCAAAATGAAAATCTTTAATCTCCCGAAAAAGGCTTCAACATCTCATCGGAAAAGCAATAACAGTCATTCCCGCCTCAGACCGCGGCGTTGTGCAAAATGGCCGTTCGGGTGGCTGCCGCTGTGTCTCACACCTGCCTCTGCCATTACGGCTCAGGGAGGATCTGTTTCACAGCACAGGAAACAGGAAATGGAGAACAAGCCCTCACAGGGGGAGGTGTGGAGGCCCTTCTCTTCTTCACTGCTTTTACGCTCCCGAGTCTCATCTGCAGTAAATGTGGCCCTTTGGGCAGAGAGCGCCGTGAAACCCCACAGACCTTCGATGACGTCCACCCCCTCCTCCCCCTCCTCCTCCTCCTCCTCCACCCCCTCCTCCTTCTCCTCCTCCTCCTCCACCCCCTCCTCCTCTTCCTCCTCTTCCTCCTCCTCCTCCACCCCTTCCTCCTCCTCCTCTTCCTCCTCCACCCCATCCTCCTCTTCCTCCTCCACCCCCTCCTCCTCCTCCTCCTCCTCCACCCCCTCCTCTTCCTCCTCCTCTTCCTCACACACTCTCGTGCTCATTTTCACACTATCAAACACTGCAGACTGTGTGAGCTGGACACCTTGAGGTCCCCTCTTTACAGCAGTTGGGACTGCAGCCGTGCTGATGAAATATGTTATTAGGGGGAGCGCTAATGGAGTCTGTGTGGAAGGACAGCCCCAACAGCCAGCACCTGAGCGTCTCTTTTGTCTTCCTGCCCCCTCCTCCTCCCTCCTCCAGGGGCGTTGTTGTTGTGGAGGCTCAGGGCTGAGGGAACAGGTGTTGCCCCTGGAGATCTGAGAAAGTGTGCACTCAGGAACCAGGAGGAAACCACTGCAGTAAACAAACAAACAACAACAACAAACCTGTCAGAGACTCGAGGGAGGAAGAGTCAGATATGAGAGGAGAAATGTTATTAAAAATTAGATTTACACCTTTTATTACCCTGTGGGGAACATTGAGTCAGAGAAATACTTAAACACTCATCAAAACTTTAATGTTACTCATTACCTTGTAAATGATCCTTAATTTTCACAGAATAGGTTGACTGAGCACACATGTATAGTAGAAAGGCTTTGCCTGTGTTAACAGTAACAGTACACACACACTCACACTCACACACAAGCCTGAAGTCTAAATGAAAAGGAACAACATTTGCAGGGAGCTTGTTTTACAGAACCTTCAACCAGAAACCAAGTTACATATCTTTAATTCAAATAACTTACTTACACCGAGATACAAGCCGGTTCTGTTTGTCTCGGGTCAGACACTGAGATACGAGTCGGTTCTGTTTGTCTCGGGTCAGACACTGAGATACGAGCCGGTTCTGTTTGTCTCGGGTCAGACACTGAGATATGAGCCGGTTCTGTTTGTCTCGGGTCAGACACTGAGATATGAACTGGTTCCTCTTTCAATCACCGTCTCAGAGCGAGAGCTTTTGTTTTCATCTCTTCCTTTCATCTGCAGACAATTTCAGACTTCCTCGAAGTGAAGACAGGAGCAATCAGTCCTGGATCTGAGGAACGTGTGTTTTCAGAAAGTGGGCCAGGTGTTTTTATCGTATGCTTTTTTCTGCCACCACTGGCAGTTACTGTAGTTGAGTTTCCATGTGACATTTCACTGTACAAACTAAACAGACCAGACAGATTTTACCAGGCTTGGCAGTGAGATAAAGAGAGAATGAAGCCCCTTTGCAGTAAAAGCTGAAAGACTTGGTAGCACCACAGAGAAGATATAACTCACAGTTATATCAGATCACAAATCATGCCATTATGCAAGCTGTAAACGTACTATACATGTTTAATTGTTCATTTAATTACTACAGAAATATATTCTGGGTAATGATAATCTCTGTCATTAATCGTTCACAGTCGAGTGTTCATGTTCCATATTTCTGCTGCAGTTTCACTCCTGAGGACTGAGTGAGACAGAGGAGGATAAAAAGCCCTGACTATGTCCTGTGTCCTAACACAACCCAACACAACACACACAACACAACATAATATAACACAGCATAACACAACACAACATAACACAACACAGCATAACACAACACAACATAATATAACACAACACAGCACAACACAACACAACACAGCATAACACAACACAACATAATATAACACAACACAACATAACACAACACACACAACACACATAACATTTTTACATTTACATTTACATTTTAGTAATTTGGCAGACGCTTTTAATCCAAAGCGATTTACAAGTGCATAGGTTCTACCACAAGTCAAAGCATCACATCCAGAACTAGGAAAATACACCTGGACTGCTGTTCTAAACATATAGTCGTCATCATAAGTGCAATTTTTTTTTTTTTTTTTTTTTTTTTTTTTGGGGGGGGGGGGGGGGGTTAGACAGGGATAGGGGTATCAGAAGGGGGGGGCGGGGTAAATCAGGAGGGAGGACTAAGGTACAGTTTGAAGAGGTGTGTTTTGAGTCTGCGTCGAAATAGGGGGAGGGATTCTGCTGTCCTGACAGTGGTAGGCAAGTCATTCCACCACTGAGGAACCAGAACGGAAAACAGGCGTGAACGTGCAGCTCGACCGCCAGGTGCCCGTAGAGAGGGAACCGTAAGGCGACCAGAGCTGGCAGACCGGAGTGGTCTAGCTGGGGAGTAGGGAGTGATCAGGGATTGTATGTAAACAATAATAACATAATATAACACAACATAACACAACCCAGCATAACACAACACAACATAATATAACACAACACAACATAACACAACACAGCATAACACAACACAGCATAACACAACATAATATAACACAACACAGCATAACACAACACAACACCACACAACACAACACAACGCATCACAACACAACATACTATAACACAACACAGCATAACACACCACAACACCACAATACAACACACACAACACCACACAACATAACACAGCATAACACAACACAACATAATATAACACAACACACACAACACAACACATCATAACACAACATAACACAACACAGCATAACATAACATGACATAAACATGACATAACACAACACAACATACAACATAACACAACATAACATGATATAACACAACATAACAACATAACACAACACAATATACCATAACAGGCCATTCAGCCCAGCAATACTCGCCTTTTCCTTGCACTAAAGCGTACCTACTGCTTAGTTTGCCTAAAAGCTAAACAGTACCTTGCACTGTATCAAGCCTGGTCTTCAAAAACCCCCAGTGTTTCTGCCCCCACTAGATATCCTGGCAAGCTATTCCATACAGTGACCACTCTCTGGGTTAAAAAAAAAACGAGCTAATATCTGTGTGGAATTTATTCTCTGCTAATTTCCATTTATGTCTCCTGATAGCGTCCTGTTAGCATCCTACAGACGGGAAACAATTTCTCAGTCCCCTGAACGTCCTTTATCCATGAATCTGAACATAGGCAGATTAACGCACAGTTGTGCACAGATAATATTTATGAACAGGTTGCCTTATTGCGCTGGTCTAGACTGACGCATTGGGGCCTGAGGCATGTTTGAATCTAAATGCAAATTAAGAGATGGGAAATAAATAAAAGGATAAGGAAACGCAATAAAAGGATAGGAGTGATATGCAGAAGTGTCATCCACATACCTCAACATATTTACAAGAGCAGGTGCCCAGTTTTCTTCAAAGTTCAGAGTATATATATGTAAATACTCAAATATAGAAAAAGTATGTGTGTATGTGTGGGTACAGTGTATAAAGAAAACAGAGAAAATCTGGTTTAGCTGAAGAAAATAAATCCACTGAAATGGTGACACAGGATTAGTTTAATCCTGTGTGGTAAGGCCAGAGTGGTAATAGTTTTTGAGTAAACAGTATTAAAACTGTACTGTATGTAGTTTTCAGCTATATGGCTGTGTCACTGGGGCACACCCTGGGGGCTACCCAGCGCTGAATATGCTCTTTAATTGATCTCAGTCACATGAAACCTCATGCATCATAAACATGCACACAGAAATGCCTGAAACTTTACAATAAGGTAAATGGAAGGAACCATTTATTTTTCGATCACGTTTCCACATACCTGAAATAGGGTCGCACACTGTCAGGTCATCCCCAGAAGGAACGGATTACAGTGTTTAAAAGTCTGTGTGATGAACACATAAAAACACTGAAAAGAAGACGTGTGTGTTGCAGTTCTCTGCGCTCGAGTATTTTCATGTCTTCTAGCGTAGTTCTCCAAAGATTCCTTTTTATTATCGACCACGCAAACTGACGCGATGTTGTGGACGCTTCTTTAAAAAAAAAAAAAAAAGTCCTGCTTCATCTATATCGTTACCGGGCATCTCCGCTTCAGTGAAATCCGGCCGGCGTCCTTCCGCACCGTCTCTTCTGCTTGCTCACCACAGCCTGAGTATACATTTATTTGCCGCTGACAGACTGTGAAAACCTGCCGTGACGCTGGTTTTGTTTTACGGCGATAGCAGGTGCCAAAGCTCATCAATTGACCTGATAATGGAGAGAAAGTGTGTGGCAGCCGCCTCTTGCAGCTCATCATTTATTGAACGGCTGAACTTTTGATTTACGGCGTAAAACCGTAAAACTGGCGCTGCGGAGCTGGAGAAAGACGTCGGTCTCTCGAAAGGGAGGTTTTACATGAGTTATTTTGCTTAAGTATCTTACAGTTGATTAGAATAAGCAGGGACCAATCCCCCTCAGAGCAATGGCCCAACAGCTCCACTGATCTTATTGTGGCTTCACTGGGGCTTGAACCAACCACCCTCTGGGTCCCAGTCATACACCTTATAAACGAGACTATCAGCTGCCCACTCCTCACTGAAGACCTCCACCTGCCCACCAAGCAAAGGGCTTTCCCTCTCGATGGCAGGAGCACCACTAAAACAGAGACAGGGAAATTACCACGCTTTGATTCATGGTGCAGAACTTTGGCTCTCACGACTTGAAGGAAGAGTCTCCCGTGATGCTCCTGCATTAAACATTAAATGCACATGCATATTTTACCAGGCCTGGAGACAAGACGGAAGGCAAATGATCAGCAGAGCTGGGGATTTTCACTTCTTTAATTGCCCTGAGTTAATCCCTCTCTTCTGCTCAACCTCTGTAATAGCTCAACTCATCAATTGTCAATATGGGTCCTGGGTTTTTCCTGCAGTACTGAAAGAGACGTGATGATGTAACTCCAGATATTAGTGCAATGCCTCCGTCTCATTGCCGGGAGTGATGAAATATCTGTTAAACACCCACATGTGTTGATGATATTTAACCAGTGAAAACAGATCGTAAGCTTGACATTTACCCTTTAAGGTGTGAGGTCACAAACATGTGATTGGAATGTTCTAACGCTGATGTAACAATCACTGCTGGTAATTGAAAGTTCTAGAACACTTAGAATTTTGACAGAAACATTCCGCATCATCTCCTCTTCAGAGGGTTAAAAGTCGTACAGCACGGTCAGACAGTCATGGTCTGGTGGTGACCGTCTCAAGCCTGCCCTCAAGGCTGTGTTGGCCCCTGCCTCTGCTTCCCTTAGCGATGCTGCCATGGCCTTATTCTGCCGGGGTTCTCCTTATCGCACGCAGACACCTCTCCCTCCGGCTCTGCTTGACCAGGTACCATCTGAACCCCCTAACAATGTTTCTTTCCTCTTCTCCTGCTCTGGGCACCTGCCCAAGTCCTGAGCACCCCCTCCTGGCCCGGAGCTCCGGCCCAAGACCAGCTGTGCACCCCCTCCTGCCACTGTTGATTCAGCTGGAGCACCAAGCCGGTCCCCTTGCCTGACAGTGCCACCCATGGGTGTTCCTGCCATCCCTCTACATGACCGGAGTTTGGACTTCATTCATTTGGACTGGACATCCATGTACTATAACTATGTTTACATGCAAGACAACGTTTTTACAACATACCGGTGCCAACCAGCGGCAGATGGGTTCCCCCTCTGATTCAGGTTCTGCTCAAGGGTTCTTCCTGTCAGCCAGGGAGTTTTTCCTTGCCACTGTTGCCCTAGGCGTACTCTTGGAGGCCGGTTCTCTGCAGAGCTGCTTTGTGACGAAGCCCCTTTGTTAAAAGCGCTATACAAATAAAAAGTGCTATACAAATAAAAATTGATTGAGTGATTGATTGAAAGCCTGAAAGATTTAGAATAATGAAAATAAATGCACTGTCACAGTTGTTCTGACAAAAACATCTATCTATGGTGCACCGTAAAACCTAAACGGACACGATTTCACTTTTTAAAGTATAATTTTTGATGCCAGTGCTTACTTGTGATCTAGGAAGACCGGGCCTGAATATTAACTCATCATCTCTGGGAAAAGAACATGTTCTCAGATGAAATTTTGATGATTCAGTAATGATGTGAAGGATTCCTGACCAAATTCTAACATTCATTTGAATGTATTTGTCCTCCTCCGTGGACTTGGGGAGCATTTGGAAGTCTGTGTAATGTCAGGATGTGAACACACGGGGAGGCGTGTGTGTGCGTGACTGGGGTAGTGTGTAGAGGGGAGGCGTGTGGGTGCGTGACTGGGGTAGTCTGTAGAGGGGGAGGCGTGTGGGTGCGTGACTGGGGTAGTGTGTACACGGGGAGGTGTGTGGGTGCGTGACTGGGGTAGCGTGTACACGGGGAGGCGTGTGGGTGCGTGACTGGGGTAGCGTGTACACGGGGAGGCGTGTGGGTGCGTGACTGGGGTAGTGTGTAGAGGGGGAGGCGTGTGGGAGCGTGACTGGGGTAGTGTGTAGAGGGGAGGCGTGTGGGTGCGTGACTGGGGTAGTGTGTAGAGGGGAGGCGTGTGGGTGCGTGACTGGGGTAGTGTGTAGAGGGGAGGCGTGTGGGTGCGTGACTGGGGTAGTGTGTAGAGGGGGAGGCGTGTGGGTGCGTGACTGGGGTAGTGTGTAGAGGGGGAGGCGTGTGGGTGCGTGACTGGGGTAGTGTGTAGAGGGGGAGGCGTGTGGGTGCGTGACTGGGGTAGTGTGTAGAGGGGGAGGCGTGTGGGTGCGTGACTGGGGTAGTGTGTAGAGGGGGAGGCGTGTGGGTGCGTGACTGGGGTAGTGTGTAGAGGGGAGGCGTGTGGGTGCGTGACTGGGGTAGTGTGTAGAGGGGAGGCGTGTGGGTGCGTGACTGGGGTAGTGTGTAGAGGGGGAGGCGTGTGGGTGCGTGACTGGGGTAGTGTGTAGAGGGGGAGGCGTGTGGGTGCGTGACTGGGGTAGTGTGTAGAGGGGGAGGCGTGTGGGTGCGTGACTGGGGTAGCGTGTAGAGGGGGAGGCGTGTGGGTGCGTGACTGGGGTAGTGTGTAGAGGGGGAGGCGTGTGGGAGCGTGACTGGGGTAGTGTGTAGAGGGGGAGGCATGTGGGTGCGTGACTGGGGTAGTGTGTAGAGGGGAGGCGTGTGGGTGCGTGACTGGGGTAGTGTGTAGAGGGGGAGGCGTGTAGGTGAGTGACTGGGGTAGCGTGTAGAGGGGGAGGCGTGTGGGTGCGTGACTGGGGTAGTGTGTAGAGGGGAGGCGTGTGGGTGCGTGACTGGGGTAGTGTGTAGAGGGGGAGGCGTGTGGGTGCGTGACTGGGGTAGTGTGTAGAGGGGAGGCATGTGGGTGCGTGACTGGGGTAGTGTGTAGAGGGGAGGCGTGTGGGTGCGTGACTGGGGTAGTGTGTAGAGGGGGAGGCGTGTGGGTGCGTGACTGGGGTAGTGTGTACACGGGGAGGCGTGTGGGTGCGTGACTGGGGTAGTGTGTACACGGGGAGGCGTGTGGGTGCGTGACTGGGGTAGTGTGTAGAGGGGGAGGCGTGTGGGTGCGTGACTGGGGTAGTGTGTAGAGGGGGAGGCGTGTGGGTGCGTGACTGGGGTAGTGTGTAGAGGGGAGGCGTGTGGGTGCGTGACTGGGGTAGCGTGTAGAGGGGGAGGCGTGTGGGTGCGTGACTGGGGTAGTGTGTAGAGGGGGAGGCGTGTGGGTGCGTGACTGGGGTAGTGTGTAGAGGGGAGGCGTGTGGGTGCGTGACTGGGGTAGTGTGTAGAGGGGGTGAGCTACAGCACGGGGAGGCGTGTGGGTGCGTGACTGGGTGTGTGTACACCCCAATCAGCCTATCAGCTGTCTCCTGGGATGGAGGCCCTGGTGTCCGCTCTAATGGGGGCCAGAGCAGGAGGCGGGGTGCAGATCGCACGGGCCCAACACGTCTCCAGGGGCCACGGGATACAGGAAGTCTGGAGACAGGAAGTCAGGAGACAGGAAGTCCGGGCGTTCCCGGCAGCTCCTGGCGGTCCCGTTCACAGCTTGGGAGACGGACTGAGCTGCTCTCAGGATAAACTGTCTGAGTGAAGCCCGGAAGGACCAGAGAGCTGCAGGAGACTTCTCTCCAGAACAACACAACACTGTATAGATATATGTATATATTTTGTAGTGATTGGAAATGGATAAGGACCAATTGGACAATTTTACATTAATGGCATTTGGCTGACGCTCTTATTGCTCTTATACAGTTGATTAGACTAAGCAGGAGACAATCCTCCCCTGGAGCAATGCAGGGTTATAAGGGCCTTGCTCAAGGGCCCAACGGCTGTGCAGATCTTATTGTGGCTACACTGGGGATCAAACCATTTGAATAAGTTAAATACATTTGAATAAGTTAAACATTCATTATAACTATTAAGTATTAAATATATTAAGTATTAGTGGGTATGAGGCCAGTATTTCATTTGTCTTTAACTTGTATTTTCAAAAACAATACTTCATTTGTTTGCCTTACAATAAAATATGTTTATGAATAAAAAAAAATTAAAAAAAACCCACTTCTCCTCATGTTGATTTAATTCAGGCACTTTGTTGGGATTTTGACTGCCTATCTTACTTCCCACTGTTTCCAAAGTATAAACTGTTGCAACACTAACGAAGTTTAACCAAACCAATGCATTTGGGAATAGGAACCGCACGCAGTTGCTTACATATTGTTTGGGAACTGCAGACGTGCCGACCGAAAACAAGGTGGCGTACATCGCGAGCTTGGAACATGATTCAGCAAACACTAAGATTTAGAAGTGAGATTAACTCCACCACGAAAAACAACTTCCGTGTGTGATTATTTTGTCAGTAATTGGGTGTCTAACTCGCTTGCAAGTTCACCAAAAGGACACGTGGCGTGTATTGTTTGCCCCGGTAAAATAGCATCGTTTAGCTTCTGCTTTCCGCCAAACCACAATGCAGTTTAGTCGATTTAAATCAGCAAATTGTTTTGTTTGTAGCAATAAAAACTAGTGTTTGCTGGATTACCATTCGCATCGCATTATCTAACCCATATAATAAGTTAATAGCATTAAGTTAGCTGATGGCTAACCGTTTGATAGATTCCATAGATTTTTGTTTGTTAGCAGGCACCATGATGCCAAAATGGGTACTGAAAATGCTTTCAGCTAAGACAAACTAAACTAAAAACGTATTGATGCAATGTTGAAGTTTGTTAACCAATTATTTGTTATTTCCCTGCATAAAATTCAGGAAGCTATAACTAACATTTGTCAACACTAACTTCATTAATTGTTTTTGTGCTGTATATTCCGGTATTGGTGATGCTGTTTTCCTGTACATATATTCGACAGCTCAGGGAATTCATCCGGAGACCGTGAGAGATATGAACGCTATAGATTGGCAGGTGATAATTTACCTAATCCATTTTATTTTTCAATGCATTGAAGTCATTAAGTTAACTGAGGATTTTTAAAGGGACTTTATTGTGAGATTCTATTTGTTGAAGTTCTACTGAAATTCATTGCTGTATTTAAGAAATAATAACAGCCATCAGTAGTTTGAGTTCTTCTTGAGTTGATCATCCCCCCGTTGAGTGACGTTGTGGCATCGCGCATACAGAGCAGCGCAATAAGGGTGCGCAGAGATACGCACTCATTCTGAATACCGTTCTGAACTCTGAAATGTTTAATACTGTAAAACCGGCAATCAAGTTGCACAAATTTTCATTTCAATAATTTATTGGAATAATTACATGGCATTACATTGTAGCCTTGAGATGAGAGCCTGTTTCTTATTAAAATGAAACAAAAAAACAAGATCTTATTTGGCATTATAAGTAATTTTCATAAGTTAATGACTAGTAATAAAACAAGCATTAAGCTGAATCTCGCAAGCATAATAATAATATCCTCTCTGTAAACAACTCCCAGAAAGGAGAAAATGGTCCCCTTCTTAAATTTCTTAAAATGAAAACATTAGGCTACACAATGTCAGCGGAGTTAATGTTAAGTTATGAAAGGATATTCCTCCATTATGAACGGGCTGAGCTGCTGTGTGTTCTGAGGGGAGAGGTGGGTCGATGCTCAGGGCTCTCTGAGCTGAAAGACTCAGTCAGGACGGGTCTCGCTGTGTCATCAGACACGGCGTCAGAGAGAGGTCACGTGACGGTGAACAGCCGTCCCTGAACACGCACAGGCTTCTGACAACCCTGCTCAACGTGCGCGGCTTCTGGCCCTGTCAGTTAATGTTTTATTGTGTGCAAGAAATGTCTGATTGTTTATTCTCATTTTGCTGCTCTTTTGGAACCGCCCGCGTTTATATGGACCCAGCATGCAATTATGGAACTTTGGAAAAGTGTGACTGCATTGTTTCCACATAATGCTCACTTTTCTGTGTGAATCACAAGTTTGTGACTTTACCAGCATGTTAATTCCACAATTTATCAATGAATGAAAACAGAAAACTGAATCAATACATCACCTATTCATTTGGGCTCGGATATTCCTCTGTACAAAATGCTCTGTCCTGTGGATGACTTGATGTGATAAATCTGAAGACAGGTTTATAAGGTCCTGAGTGTGTGGAGCTTGTAGAAATGTGAGTGCTATCGACTGACAGGTGTTATAATAGCGGTGGTGTTCACAGAGGCACCTGGGAGTGTGAGTGGGTTCTGACTGTACGCCGGCTCACTGCACCATCCAGCGTCTCGTGTTCACACTTTAACCAGGAGTGTCGTTTATTGACAGAATTCCTGTGAATAAAGAGCTCTTGTACCTGCTGACGGATATTAAACAGACACCCACCCGCCCTTCCCACAACCATTATGATCTCCCCTGTCCCCCATGACTTATTCATGATCTCCGTCCCGTTCAAGCAGAGACCAGTGTGTGAATCCCTCAGTCTCCAGGCTCTCGTCCTGCTCCTGGGGCATTTCTGCCAGGTTGTTGTCGTTTCTGGACGACTTTGGTTTTTAAAATTGAGAAGATCCTTGCGCATGTACGCATGCAGCACAAAACCACAGAGCAAGATTAATTTAGAAGTTACATTTTTCCAGCTTTAATTAAACACCCAAACCTGTTTAACCCCTGCAGTGTTATGCAGTGTAATTTAATTACACTCAGCGTGAGATGAGGATTGATGCATCCATCTGTACTCCTGCAGCTGTGACAGCACTGTTTTTATTTTCTTCTTCCAGCCTACCTTACACCTCGCCATGAAAATATCCTTTTTCACAAAAACATATTTCACAGTACATACGTGGGTAGGTGTGATATAATCTAGCTCTGTTTTACTTTACAGTTTGGTTAAAGTCTCATCCCATTTCTCTCTCCCCTGCCCTCTCTCTCTCCCTCTCTCCCTCCCTCTCCCTCTCTCCCTCTCTCTCCCTCCCTCCCTCTCTCTCTGCTTCCCTCCCTCCCTCTCACTCTCTCTCTCCCTCTCCCTCTCTCTCCCCCTCTCTCTCTCCCTCCCTCCCTCCCTCCCTCTCTCTCCCCCTCCCTCCCTCTCTCTCCCCCTCCCTCCCTCTCTCTCTGCTTCCCTCCCTCCCTCCCTCTCACTCTCTCTCTCCCTCTCCCTCTCTCTCCTCCTCTCTCTCTCCCACTCTCTCCCCCTCTCTCTCTCTCCCTCCCTCCCTCCCTCTCTCTCTCTCTCCCCCTCTCTCCTGCGTTCCCCGTGTTGAAGGCCACAGATGGGATATGAACAGTCTTCAGTGCACACTGACCTGCTGATCCTCCTATGACAAGCTCCTCTCCTTTAAATATGCAGACTCAATAAGAGCATCAGACGTCTAATTAATCACCATGACACCGGGAACTAACGAGACCTGGTTGCCACAGGAGCTCCACGCAGGGTGACAAATACTGATTGCTTTTCTTCATTTTCTATTTAAAGTTCCCATATAGTCCAGCATTAAAAATGCATTAAAATGTAATATGGAGCACCAGATCGGTTTGGATAGCACGTGCACTTGTGTAAACTCCACTGGGACTTCAGTGTGATGCACCTGGGGGCCCCATGGTCGGGTGTTCATGCGGTTTCTTGCTTTTCCTCATGCGTGGAGATTAAGTAGGAAAGTGCAGAGCAATGAAAGGATTCCTTAAAGACTTGGGACTAAACCTGCTGTATCCCTTAAGGGCTCTCATGGATTCACCACGGCAGAATGAAATCGATTTAGACTGGAGTGGACTGTTTGGATCTGAGCCCATAGGTGGCTGGGAGTTCTCTAGAATGTGTACTCAAACGTGTGGGAGGAGGATGTGTACTTTATTTAACATATTATATTTGTAAAACTATGTCCTGCCTTTACAACAGAACACTGATCAGAGTCGTGTTTTTTGGAGAGTGTGGGAGGGACACTCAGCATTATTGACGCTCTTTGAAGAAGACACTTTTTGGTGGAAAATCCTACATGTCAGCAATTTTCTGAATGATACAATTGTTTAGAAATGTTATGTTGCTGGGGTTGTACTCTTTGGTGAACTGGATTTCATAGCCTCTACGTTAATTATTGACTTGCGGGTCAAATCCAGTGTGCTCCTGTGTTAAGTTTGTTTTCTGTGCGTTTCATCATTGGTTAAAGCCGTGGCCGTAGGGCTGGGTTTGGGGTACTAGCATTAGATGTATAACTGAATGCACATGATATTGACCAGCCCCTATCAAAGAGAAAGGCTGTACACACAAAGCACATGTTTGATGTATAACCCACTGGTCGTATAGCTGTTGCTTTTCTCATTTTGCCCACAAACCTAATGTTTTATTCACAATGCGCGCCTGCACTTTTCTTCCCACTCATCTCATACATGGTAATGAAAAGTCTGCAAATCTGATAAAATATTTTAACTAGCTATATGGAGCTCAGTGTCCATATCCCCCCCCGGGACCCGGCAGAGAAAAGTTTGAGCTTTTTAATTTTTTTAACATAATACAAGTGATGTGAATGACAAAAACATTACAGTGAAAATTATTTTAAAGATATTAATTAATTTATTTCCATTCAATGTACCTTGTAGTGTAGGTTTTGGCGTAGTTGAACGTACGGTTCTTGAGATTACTACCAGAGACTCATGTCATGAATGAATAGTTGTTTGGCAAGCGGAAATATCTCAGTCTCTACAGATTTAATAATTTTACGCTACATGGCACAGTTTTGCTGTATTTCTCAAGGATTTTCATTTGTTACCTGCAAAAGAAGAGGGCTGTAGAGAAACCTGAAGACCATGAGCTAAGGAAGCACAGTCTCTGATCGTTGTGTCCCCCTGAATCCTGTCCCCTCTCTTCTCTGGGCGTGAACATTGGTTCCCAGAGTACACCTGGCATTCGTGCCAGACACTCTCTTTGTGAGCAATAATTTATGGTTATATATTAGCTTTCCTATATTCCACAAAAACCTCATTACAGTGCAGAGTGAATCAATAACTCTTCCCACAGCCACAAGACATCCCTCATTACATCGATTGCTTAGTTATATTTGAAAATGTCCCACTTCCAAATGAAAACAAACAGACTGCCATACTGCATCATCCTCTGCCATCGTTTAGGTAGGCATATAACCTCCACAGTCACAAAACCCTTCATCTACCTCTGAAGTAGACTCAGGAGTCAAGTCAACTTTATGTATAAAGCACATTTAAAACTGCAGCTTGTTGAATAAAGTGCTCTACAGTTCAAATAAGATGTATAAAACAAAGTAAAATTAGGTTACACACAACTGCACATCACTAGACATAAACTTTACACAGAGCCATACGCTGAGGAGGAGAGGTCTGTTTTAGACATGATTTAAAATGATCAGCGGAATGGGAGAAACTGATAGTCAGAGGATGGCTGTTCCACAACCTCATGGAGACCGCACGACCACCCTGAGATACGGCTGTTCCACAACCTCATGGAGACCGCACGACCACCCTTAGATACGGCTGTTCCACAACCTCATGGAGACCGCACGACCACCCGTAGATACGGCTGTTCCACAACCTCATGGAGACCGCACGACCACCCTGAGATACGGCTGTTCCACAACCTCATGGAGACCGCACGACCACCCGTAGATACGGCTGTTCCACAACCTCATGGAGACCGCACGACCACCCTGAGATACGGCTGTTCCACAACCTCATGGAGACCGCACGACCACCCTTAGATATGGCTGTTCCACAACCTCATGGAGACCGCACGACCACCCTGAGATACGGCTGTTCCACAACCTCATGGAGACCGCACGACCACCCTTAGATACGGCTGTTCCACAACCTCATGGAGACCGCACGACCACCCTTAGATATGGCTGTTCCACAACCTCATGGAGACCGCACGACCACCCTTAGATATGGCTGTTCCACAACCTCATGGAGACCGCACGACCACCCTGAGATATGGCTGTTCCACAACCTCATGGAGACCGCACGACCACCCTGAGATACGGCTGTTCCACAACCTCATGGAGACCGCACGACCACCCGTAGATATAGCTGTTCCACAACCTCATAGGAGACAGCACGACCACCCGTAGATACGCGCTCCTGGGATACACAGGATGGGTGTGTCAGAGGAAGGATCGCTCCATGTTTCAGAAACCCAGACCATTACACGTGGGAGACAGGGCCTGCAAGATTGAGCAGGTTCAGCCATCATGTCTGGATTAGTGCTGCCCTCATGCCCCTGTTTGTTAAGTCAGTGTTGTTCATTAACACTCATTGTTAATTATGCAACACTAATTGCGGTCAGATAATTGTGCTGTTTTGACCTCTGCTCTATCCAAAGCTGAAATGGCTGTTTTGATGCTTCATGAGGTCGGCCGTGGATCTTTCCAGGATAATCACAATGAAGTTAATGCAGCCCGTCGCGTTTTAGAACGGAACATTGAGGTGTTTATAGGGTGAAGCAGACTGTGGGCACCTGCTGGAACACGTTCTCTGTGAGCAGAATGTTCTGGAGGTTTACCTTTTTACAGGTGGATCACATCAGAACGGGGATGTGAGCGTTATTTCTGAGCGGCTGCTCGTGTGTTATGTGATGATTCAGAGAAAGGTATTTCTTCCTGAAACAAACTCCAGTGTTCTTCTGAGGATTCTGCGATCTTTAACGCAGACTCCACCTTTCTCTTCTTCCTTTTTTTCTCTTTTTCCTCCTCTTTTTGAGCTCATAGTTTAGGCATTAACGTCTGTTCCTGTCGCATTATTCATGATTCAAACCATACAAATAAAATGTTTTTATTTTATTTTTATGCTTATCTTTTTCTCCAACATTTGGAAAAAATAAAAAAGCTAACCTCAGGAGGTTAGCTACACATGCAGTTCATCTGTTTAGTCTCTTCGCTTTGCTGCATTTTATAAACTACTGCCGTTTACAGAGGGGAATGACCTGCATCCATTAAACGGTCAAGACTTCAGAATGCATTATGGGCAAGTCCAGTGCTTGTATTAAGAGCAGGTCGCACAGTAAATCAATAACTTTGCTTTCCACTTTGTTTAAAAGTAAGCATTTTGTTCTATTAGTGCTGAAAGGACTTTATTGGCTGGTTTTTATTAGGGCAGTTAAAATTCTAGTAGTTAAGAGATTTCACACTAACAAGCAGAGCTCTCATAAACAGATTTTGTTGCTCCCTTATGATCTACTCCTTATTCTGTAGTTTCGCTCTATGGTATTCCTCCAGAAGAAGGCCACACATTTTACAGTGGAGGACCACAGAGGTCCCTCTCCCCCACTGCATATCCCATCATGCACCTGTACTAATGATTGACAGCAGCCTGGGTCAGGTACAGAGGAATGTTGAGTCATGTGTGTTTCTCCTGATTGAGGAGTGTAGAATTTGTGTTTATGCCCAGTCCATGAACTCTTTGAGAGATATTTTATCGTTGTTATTTTCCATGGTGAAGCTCTGTACCATGGATGTGTGTGGCTGGGAGCACAGATCTGTCCACTGGGCAGTTTTTCCCGCCGTAGGCGAGACAGTCCTTCTTCTGCGTAGAGAGACATCTCCACTCTTGACCTTTTACGCTTACTCGTATTTTACTGAAACAACACAGCACGTGGCCATTTGATTCACTAAATCACAAGTGTCAGAAGAAAGACAATCCAATTCTGCAATACGGCAGAGATCCACCTCATTACAGCCGGGGAACGGAATACAGATCCGCTCCTGGTCCCTTCCTGGAGGGGGAATCCCATTTGGTGGGAATTATCTTAGTGTTTTGTCATCGATTTTTATGATTGATCTGGCCTCCTGGGCAGAGGAGGCTTCCTCTTGATTTAAAAGCAATTACAGGATGATGATCTATTTGAAGATGCAGGAACGCTCTCTGCCTCCATCGGTCTCTGGAGAGAGAGGAGACGGGCTGAATCACTATGCAGGGGTCTCTTCAAAGGCTGCTAAAACTGGCTCTGTCTCTGCCGTCAGAATGTAATGCTGCCACCCCGCACTCCAGAGTCCAATTGAGCGGCGGGGTCAGGGGTCATCTGTGTGGCCCACTCGTCTTTATGGGAGGGTGCTCCTGTGTAGCATCTTATGTCCCCTGTCACCTCCTTATGTCCCCCCGTCACCTCCTTATGTCCCCTCTCACCTCCTTATGTCCCCTGTCACCTCCTTATGTCCCCTCTCACCTCCTTATGTCCCCTGTCACCTCCTTATGTCCCCTCTCACCTCCTTATGTCCCCTCTCACCTCCTCATGTCCCCTGTCACCTCCTTATGTCCCCTCTCACCTCCTTATGTCCCCTGTCACCTCCTTATGTCCCCTCTCACCTCCTTATGTCCCCTGTCACCTCCTCATGTCCCCTGTCACCTCCGTATGTCCCCTGTCACCTCCTCATGTCCCCTGTCACCTCCTTATGTCCCCTGTCACCTCCTTAAGGGAGACGCTGCTGCAGACGGATAACAGAGTTCAGTGAAAGAACCATCGCGCCGTTGTCATCTCCACCAGCGAGTTGAATCAGAGCTTCACAGCGTTTATCACAGTTTTCTCTGTGAAATACCCAGTGCAGCTTTACTGCCTCGTGTGTGTGGGTTTGGGAATGGGCTTGAAGCAGGAAGACCGATACCTTCCCCGCCAAATTCTGTGTTAATCAGATTTTCATTGTCTTGTTTTTGCAAACAAAAAAACATGGGTGCTTTGTTCACATGTAAATGAGTCTAATTGTTACTTAGCATTAAATCTTGGTTGATTTGATCTTTATTAGAATTAATTCTGGATTAATATAAAGCCTGTTTATTACTTTCCTGCTTTGCTGAATGCCAATTAATTAAACATTACCCCTGTGGAACCCCCTGGAGGTTGATGACAGCCACACGGCAAATTAATTCCAAATTTGTGATGTAACCACCGGAGCTTCTGATACTCATTTGGAAATGATTAGCCGGGTGGCGAGAACTCTTTCCACAGGGAACACAGATTTATTCTGGAAATCATTCTGATTACCTACGAAATGTACAAATGTTTAATTGCATAAAATATCATTCAGTCTGTCTAGACATGTCATTTTGACCACTGTCTAGAGAAAAGGTGTCCAAAAAGGGCAATTTGGATGCAGGTTTTTATTTTAATAATAATAATAATAATTATGCTGCCAAAGTAAGTTTTACCCATTAAGAGACAAATATTTGCTAAATCCTTGTTGAGCTTACAGGTGCATCGTGTTTTATTTTTTACATTCTTATCTCGTGGGAACTTGGTTTTTCCTCTAAACAAACTTTGCATATGCAACGCAGTCATGGGCGTTGTGGTGCAGTGTGGGTCCTCCTGTCGCGTGTCCAGATAATGGACAACAGGAGGGTTGGATTGTGGAGGCGTGAGGGGGGAGGGGGGGGTATGTTCAATTGAAGACACAGAAGCAGCGCCCACAGAACACACAGAACCGTCAGGAGCTCTTGCTAAAAGCTCAGACAGTTTACTGTAGCAATACAGACAGTAGGTTGGTCTCTGAAACGACCTGCCTTTGTCTGAATCACAACTCATCTGTTTATGAATGTGCTCCTGCGCCCCTCCTGTTGTGCCCCTCCTGTTGTGCCCCTCCTGTTGCACCCCTCCTGTTGCGCCCCTCCTGTTGTGCCCCTCCTGTTGTGCCCCTCCTGTTGCGCCCCTCCTGTTGCGCCCCTCCTGTTGCGCCCCTCCTGTTGTGCCCCTCCTGTTGCGCCCCTCCTGTTGCGCCCCTCCTGTTGTGCCCCTCCTGTCTGTTGAGGGGCAGCCTGTAGCACAGTGGCTAACGTACATGACTGGGACCCACAAGGTCAGTGGTTCAATCCCTGGTGTAGCCACAATAAGATCTGCACAGCTGTTGGGCCCTTGAGCAAGGTCCTTAACCCCACATTCCTCCAGGGGAGACTAAGTTGATTCCCCCTCCCCTGCTGAATAACATGTAATGTAATGGTGAAAAGGGCAGTATCTCTCAAAGGGGGGAGGGCGGGGGGTTTGAGCACAGAGACCTTTCTCTCAGAGTCTCCCCTGACTACTGCTCCAACCTTAGAAAATCGTTTCTAAAGCGTTTTTGGTGTTCATTCCCCGGTTATGCAAATAAAAGCTGTAATTCCCATAATTATTTGCAGCTCTGACCTCTGTTTTAAAATGGCGGTTCCGTCAAACTTTGGGTGCCTTGGGGAGAGCATTAGCATGGAGCAGGGGGAGTCAGGAGCAGGAGGGGGGGGGGCATGTGTGGTTTTGGGATGGGGGGCGTGTGGTTTTGGGATGGGGGGCGTGTGGTTTTGGGATGGGAGTGTGTGGTTTTGGGATGGGGGGCGTGTGGTTTTGTGATGGGAGCGTGTGTGGTTTTGGGTTGGGGGGCGTGTGGTTTTGGGATGGGGGGCGTGTGGTTTTGGGATGGGAGCGTGTGGTTTTGGGATGGGGGGGCGTGTGGTTTTTGGATGGGGGGGAGTGTGGTTTTGGGATGGGGGGTGTGTGGTTTTGGGATGGGGGCGTGTGGTTTTGGGATGGGGGGTGTGTGGTTTTGGGATGGGGGGCGTGTGGTTTTGGGATGGGGGGTGTGTGGTTTTGGGATGGGGGGCGTGTGGTTTTGTGATGGGGCGTGTGGTTTTGGGATGGGGGCGTGTGGTTTTGGGATGGGGGGGAGTGTGGTTTTGGGATGGGGGGTGTGTGGTTTTGGGATGGGGGGTGTGTGGTTTTGGGATGGGGGCGTGTGGTTTTGGGATGGGGGGTGTGTGGTTTTGGATGGGGGGCATGTGGTTTTAATAAACTCCTGCTCACTGCCATCCCCTGTCACACCCCACTGGCTGTGTGTGTGTGTCGGGGATCCCCTGAAGATTTGGGAGCCTCATCTGCAGAAACCCCTCCTCGCGTGATGAGTGCTGCTCCTAAACCCTGCACACACCCCCCCCCCCCCCCCCCCCCCCCCCCCCCCCCCCCCCCCCCCCGCTGGCACCTCCATGCTCCCCCTGTGGGCAGAAAGAAGATTTCACGCTTTCTCCCCATGAAATGATCCCATCTTCTCAAGAGCAGCGATATACTTCTTTGTGTACCTGGGAGCCAGATGAAAGGTGTGTCCTCATTGGAACACAGTGAGGGGCTGTTTTTTTTTCTGCATGTTGGTCCACCTGTATCACTCTGGGCAGCAAGTTACCCAAAACAACCAAAACAAGCCTTCTTAGCTTCAGTAGTTCCTCATGAAGCTGGTCTGCCTGTGACCACTGAACTGGCTGAAGCCGGTGAACGAGGAACGTCTCCCAGCCACCTAGGGACTGCAAAGTAGAAACATTATGTATGTTTTACTGCATCTGACATCGTTGTCACATAAATTGAAGAGTTCAATGGAAACAGCTGCCTTTTGCTGTTGCTACCATGGCAGTGGTTAATTTGGACACAATCATCTCCAGTTCAGATCCCTGCAGGAAAGAGAGAAACAGAAATAAAGAATCAGAAAGCACAGCATGTCCATCAGTAGAAATGTATGGCTTCAAGTGGATCTGTTTCAGTTTTCATCCTTCTCTTGTAAAGAAGAAGCCGTCTGGAACCTTCCATGCTAATGTGACCATGAGGCTCTGAGGAACAGAGGGGCCCATCACCTGCCTTTATGGCCCTTTCTGCCTGAAATTGGAGTCGCTTCATTCGGTTAAAGGGCTGGAATGTGGCTCTGAAGTACCCGGAGACCTGGTCAGCTATAATATCTGTGAAATTGAAAAAAGTAATTGTGAATCTTCATTCACGAAATGGAACGAGTGCGATCGATTGGCCCTTCTAAGGAAGCTCTTTTAGACGGGGGCCCTCATTATAGAGCAGAGACATTTCTGAGAAATGTGTGAAAATAACAAGCCTGTGTGAAAGGCTGAAATGTTCTTTCATACAAAGAATGAGACGGAGCTTCGCTTGCATTCCTGTTCTTTATGGGGAGGAAAGGAAGTTGAGCTTTCAAAGTCCTCCTTTGAAATCTCTTCTTCAGGTATTTAAAATAATTCTAGTGGGAGATTTTTTTTGAAGTAACGGTTTTCTGAATACTCATTTCACACATAACACACTCGAACATCTTTCAGATTCAATTACATGCTGAACATGAATCTGTGTAACTGCTACTGATCCTGGCACTGGACGTAAGAGCTGGAGGTCAATGCACAATACACTGAAACACTCAACATTAGCAGATTATTTTTCCAAAAATGAAACTCGACAAATAAAAATACACTGCTTTCTGTCTGCTTTTCTCCATTATCGTTTCTCCAGAATCATTCTCATGAAGGACATCAAAATCTCTCCAATGGCTCTCTCTCCAGCTCACCGAACCTGAGACTGAATATAAGAGAACTGAGTGAGTAATGGAATATAACGGACAGAAAGAAATGGTTCCTCATTTAACTTTATTGCTGAACCTTGGGAGAGTGAAAAAAGACACTTCATTAAGTCTCTTTTTTAATAGGCCCATCTATCTGAATTAGAACTATGTCTTAATGGTGTTCACTGTTATTTACACTCAGTGAGCACTTTATTAGGTATTTATTAGACCTATTAGACATATTAAGTCTTTTGCTGCTGTAGCCTATCCACTCAAATGTTCCATGAGTTGTGTGTTCAGAGATGCTCTTCTGCATACCACTGTTGGAATGCTTGGTTATTTGCGTTACTGTATCCTTCCTGTCAGCTTCAGCCAGACTGGCCATTCTCCTCTGACCTCTGTCATTAACAAGCCATTTTTGCCCACAGAACACCTGCTAATGCCTTTTGTTTTTCACATAATTCTCGGCACTCTAGAGAAAATCCCAAGAAATCAGCAGTTTCTGAGATCGTAAAACTACCCTGTGTGGCACCAACAATCTTTCCATGGTAAAAACTTAAATCATATTTCTGTGGTTCTTAGCACACAGGTCCTACTGATGTGGTTCTTGGCGCTATGTTCCTTTCTGCGGTTAGTTAGCGGGTGACTGCAGTTTCTACGCCGTCCCAGGCTGCCTCCCATTGGCCAGGCCGTTACACACATCACTGTAATCATGATGTCACACAGCGAGAGCGCGGTGAAGTCGGCCGTCACGTTTTCACCTCCCTGTCATGATCACGCCGCTCTAAGTAGCCCATTTCTCCCCATCCAGGGGACGCAGCAGATCTGTGTGTCTACTGGCCGGCGGATCGATGCTGAGAGCGATATTGACTCCTCTGTGGGCCCTGGTACTAAGTGCTCTGGATCGATGCTGAGAGAGCGATATTGACTCTCCTCTGAGGGCCCTGGTACTAAGTGCTCTGGATCGATGCTGAGAGAGCGATATTGACTCCCCTCTGCGGGCCCTGGTACTAAGTGCTCTGGATCGATGCTGAGAGAGCGATATTGACTCCTCTGTGAGCCCTGGTACTAAGTGCTCTGGATCAATGCTGAGAGAGCGATATTGACTCCTCTGTGGGCCCTGGTACTAAGTGCTCTGGATCAATGCTGAGAGAGCGATATTGACTCCTCTGCGGGCCCTGGTACTAAGTGTTCTGGATGGATGCTGAGAGAGCGATATTGACTCCTCTGCGGGCCCTGGTACTAAGTGCTCTGGATCGATGCTGAGAGAGCGATATTGACTCCTCTGTGAGCCCTGGTACTAAGTGCTCTGGATCAATGCTGAGAGAGCGATATTGCCTCTTATGTCATGTAGAGGGGCTCAGTTAGAGTTGTGTTCCTCCCTCTCCCCTTTTTAATGTGTCCTTTCAGTCCATTCCGGTCCAGACGTTTTGTTTTCCATACGCGGCGTTCCCGTTATGTGACGGTGTTGAGCGCTAAACACGCCTCTCTGTCCCTCTCCCTCCCCCTCTCCCTCTCTTTCTCTCTGCCGCTCCCTCTCTCTCTCCCTCTCTTTCTCTCTGCCGCTCCCTCTCTCTCTCCCTCTCTCTGCCTCTCTCTCCCTCTCTCCCTCTCTCTCTCTCCTTCTCTCTCTCCTCTCGCTCCCCCTCTCCCCCTCTCTCTCTCTCCCTCTCTCTCTCTCTCTCCCTCTATCTCTCCCTCTGTCCCTCTCTCCTTCTCTCTCCCTCTCTCTCTCTCTCCACGGTGAGCTGCTTCAGAGGAAACACAGCGTCTCAGACCTGCCTCCCACTCTCCCTCTCCCTCTCTCTCTCCCCCTCTCTCTCTCCCTCTATCTCTCCCTCTCTCTCCTTCTCTCTCTCTCCTTCTCTCCCTCTCCCTCTCTTCCTCTCTCTCCCTCTCTCTCTTTCTCCACGGTGAGCTGCTTCAGAGGAAACACAGCGTCTCAGACCTGCCTCCCACTCTCAGAGCAACACGCTAACGCAGGCTGTAACAGCTCCAGGAGAGGCGCGTGGTCTCGTATCCTCCTGTTTGAGGATAATTACACGTTTAGTCGGTTTGTTTCAGTTCCGCCGCACAGGTTGGAGAACGACAGGCGTTGTGTTATTGGCTGCTCTGGTTCATCGTTTAAACTCACGTCGTCTTGGTGCTTTCAGCTCACAGAAAGCCCGTAATTAGCTGTGCTCTGGGCACGGTGTATAATCCTGCAGTCTTTATGAGTCAGACTTTCCTCATCAGGTCTGTGGATTCCCTCACGTGGGTGATGTGTCGTGGGTTGAACGCGGGGGTCCGTGACGGATTACACGCGTGTGCAGTGCTGCGTGTCATCCTAACACACGGTCCTCTCTGATGAGTGTTTATATCACCTGATATACGCGGCCCCTCCACCACTGGGCCCTGAGCCTCACAGAGCTGCTCTGTGTCTGTGGGGAAGCTCCTGAGGGCTCCTCCCTCTTCCTCCAGGTCTCAGAGCTGCTCTGTGTCTGTGGGGAAGCTCCTGAGGGCTCATCCCTCTTCCTCCAGGTCTCAGAGCTGCTCTGTGTCTGTGGGGAAGCTCCTGAGGGCTCCTCCCTCTTCCTCCAGGTCTCAGAGCTGCTCTGTGTCTGTGGGGAAGCTCCTGAGGGCTCCTCCCTCTTCCTCCAGGTCTCAAAGCTGCTCTGTGTCTGTGGGGAAGCTCCTGAGGGCTCCTCCCTCTTCCTCCAGGTCTCAGGGCTGCTCTGTGTCTGTGGGGAAGCTCCTGAGGGCTCCTCCCTCTTCCTCCAGGTCTCAGAGCTGCTCTGTGTCTGTGGGGAAGCTCCTGAGGGCTCCTCCCTCTTCCTCCAGGTCTCAGAGCTGCTCTGTGTCTGTGGGGAAGCTCCTGAGGGCTCCTCCCTCTTCCTCCAGGTCTCAGAGCTGCTGTGTGTCTGTGGGGAAGCTCCTGAGGGCTCCTCCCTCTTCCTCCAGGTCTCAGAGCTGCTCTGCTGGCCTGAGACCTGCTGACTGTGGAGGCCATTGGCGCACACTGAACTCATTGTCATGTTGTTGGGCCCTTGAGCAAGGCCTTTCTTTTATTTATAATTCCTTTCTTTTGGTTTATGCGGTATGTTTGACTGTTCATTAAAATGAAATTAAAGCTCACCAGTGTTTATGAATCTCAGTGATTTATGATAATCCTTGGATTACAGCGGTTTTTGGTTATCTTTGCAAAACAGTGTCTCCGTGCCATTAATCTACGCCTCTCTAATCACCAAGGGGCTCCCAGGCTATCCGTTAGCCTGTGATGCTACATAATGAGCCAGATGCTCGCCTGGTCTCCGGACCAAGCGCAATGAGACGGCTGAGAAACAAAGGCTGGAAATCCGTCTCTTTCTGCGCTGGCGTTCTTTAATGCCTTCGCCTGCAAACTGATCAGCAGACCCTGCTCAGCTCAGCCTTCTCCCACAATGCACCACTGAAGGGAAAGACTGATTGAAATGTGAATATTTGAGCGGCATGAATTATTCAGGTGATTGTAAACAGTTTGTAAAAATCCTACACGTACAGTGCTGCCTTTGCAGGGAACATTTCGTTCAGGAATTCTGTTTCCAGTAAGTTATTTATGGTACTCTGAACAAACAAGGACCTTGCTTTGGTAATTCTAGCTGTGTAGCACTTGTTTGGACCCAAATGTCCTTAATGCTTGCAGCTTAATGCAAAGAGAAGAATATTTTCATTCTGGAAGGAGACGTAACTGTTTTGTTTTTTTTCGATGTTTGACAGTTTGTTTACAAAATTCCATTTGCACAAATAATGCAGCCATTTTTAAGGCAGGCACCTGTTATTGAAATGGCTTTTCTGTTGTTTTTGAAAATGATCCGAACAAGGGTGTTCGGTCACAATTTACATGTATGAAGTTTGCATATTCTTGAGTATGTGAACACTGAAGTATATCTGTAATTACCGCTGTATAAAATCTTAATAAATCGCTGAAGGAAAAAGTGCTGTCATTTTGATCAGAGGGTTGACCTTAAGGCAAGGGAAATAAAGTGTCATATCTAAGCATACATTTTATACGATGTGTAATGTCATCCTTGAAAAAGACCCTAATTTGCTGAACTGCTCTCTGAAGATGCTCATGACATGTTAATGGCAGTTTTGTATGATTGAAGCTTTTAAGATGATGCACTGTGGAAAGTGCTGCTGCTTTTCAGAAGGCCCAGGCTCTAGAGTTTGAAAATTACAGCTTTGCAGAGTGCATGTGCTTGTTATGGCTCATATTTTAAATAAATGCAGGAGCTTTGAGCTTTCCCTTCTGGGAAAGGATTGTCAGCAGAAGATGGTGACGCTCAAATTTCGGAATATCTCACTGTTTTTAACTTGACAGGTTGTTACAAATGCCATTATAAGAGCCAACCAATGAACTTTGATGTTGAGTAAAAACACCTGGAAGTTTAGCTACAGGTTTATTGATGTCTGTAAGACAATAATGTAAACTACATTATTGCCTAACTCGGGGAACAGTGACTATTTATCTTGTTTTAGAAAGCCCCCCCCCCAGCCAAATCTCACCGTGCATAATTGATGATCACGCAAACACTTTTTGTGTCGGTAATCATTTCAGCTTTGGGCCGTTTCCTCAGAAACACACAGCGGTTTCTTCCCAGAGAGCTGAACACCTGTAATCACGGGCATTCACAGACCCCCCTGTAATCACGTGCATTCACAGACCCCCTGTTGTCACATGCATTCACAGACCCCCTGTAGTCACGGGCATTCACAGACCCCCTGTAGTCACGGGCATTCACAGACCCCCCTGTAATCAGGTGCATTCACAGACCCCCTGTAGTCATGGGCATTCACAGACCCCCTGTAGTTATGGGCATTCACAGACCCCCTGTAGTCATGGGCATTCACAGACCCCCTGTAGTAACGGGCATTCACAGACCCCCCTGTAATCATGGGCATTCACAGACCCCACACAGTCCCATTCACCCTCTCTGCTTTCTTTTAAAAATAAATAAAATAATCAGCACCTCCAGTTCCAGTCACCTCAGAATTAGCGTTGCGTCTGAAACCCCTTCATGCTCCGTTTGAGCGAATCGGCAGGATTGTGGAGTGCAATCAGCAGGTGAACCCGTCAGCGCCTTTAATCAGCGCTTTTATCTGAAACAAAAGCCCCCCCCAGCCCCCCCGCCACCCGCCAGTCAGCCGATCCCATCCTCCGGCTTGTACCGCGAGGTCACGCTTTGCATGCTGGGAGTTCAGTGTGTAGCCTGCTGATTGGCCGTTTCCGCTCTGTTACACTTCAGAAGCCGCTTCTCTCACCTGGAGTCTCGCCGAGTCAGGAGGTCACAGACATCGGTTTTCAGCTAAATTTACGCTGTGAACTTCTCCTCGATTAAAAGGGTCTTCAGGCTGTTGTTTGCCCGTCCGGCTGATTGATTTAGTCCTGGTCCTTCCTACAGCAGTCTACACTGCGCTGATACCTGGCTGGGATGTTATTTAGAAAAAATAAAATAAAATCGGCAACAACAAAAACCATTAATAAAAACAGATGGTCACCAAAACTAATTAACCTTTTTCACACTCTTTGCACGAGTCTCTCATCTTCCCGTGTCACCTGTTTACACACGGGAGCCAATGGGAAACTTCTGGAGCACTCTCTCGTGTCCTCTGATTGGACGGAAGGTGAAGGGTATTGGCTGCCATTTTGTGCCTCTAACAGAAGCGGAGGTGATGGGTGGTGGTCAGTGAACATCATTTAAAGTTTTTCTGAGAGTTTCAGGGGGGACAGGGTGGCCTGAGGGCAGGTAAGGGGTAAGGGGGGGGGGGAGGCAGGCAGGGGTCACCCCTGGTTTGAAGTGATTTTTCCACAGGGCTTCCGGGAGAAATGCCTTCTTTCATAACTCAGGAAAAGCGCGAGACGGGGGAAGATGGATGTGGGCTTGGAGTGGAGGTTTCTGCCAGAGGAGAGGAGAGGGGAGAGATGAGGCACTGTGCTACTGCAGTGCTGAGCTTGAACAACGTTTTCAGCTTTCAGGTTTCAGCTTTCAGCTTTCAGCTTCCAGCTTCCAGCTTTTTGCTGTTGCTATTCCTACATGCTGAACATTCCAAGGAATAGGTTATCCCAAATTCCCATCGCTTCCCCACCACCTCACTACCACTACAGCCCCACACAGATGAGATATTATTGGTCTTGTGTTATTGTGGTATTTTCTTTTTTATATTTTATGTTATGTTTCATTATAAATAGCTGAATTTTTATATATAAATAGAGCAAAGATTATGTCTCTGTCCATATACTTATTGACTGCATTGTGTGTGTGTGTGTGTGTGTGTGTGTGTGGTTGCATGTGAAGATTTTATCACCCTGTATGAACAAACAAGCACATATGTTTTGGGGTGCGATTTCAAATCACTGTTGGACGAGCTAATCTTCCAGCCGATTATATTGTTTTACAATCGGCTGTGGAATATGAGTGAATCACAGTAGCAGAAGAATTGGTAGCCATTTTGAGGGGTGTAATCAAAGCCTAATTAGCTCAGTGATTAGCAGCTGTTCTCCATTTTGTAACACTATGCTCAGCAGAGGAGATGTGCCTTGTACAGTGTGTGTTCTGCAAGATTTACGACATTCGCCTGATCTTGGCCCAGAGAGAGCGCGATCTCGTTCCTCTGTTTGAGCACACAGCGCGTTCTCGCTCTTTCTGAAGTTCCCTGAAGCTGTAGAGAATGTGAAATCGCCCGTGGGGCTGACAGGTTGAGCAGGGGGAGGGCGGCCATCTTGGCGCCCGTCTGTGAAAGGCTGAATGGGGGCTTTGCGGAGCTGCAGCGGTGTGTGGATGAGGACAGGAAGCGCGCTGGGGCCGTTCTCCGGCCTCCAGGAGAGTTTATAGAAAATCAATGGTTATGAGCTCTGAGAGAGACTGACTGTGTGTCACGGAGAGAAGTGACTTTTAGGAAAAATAAAATCAGTCTCCAGTTTTACTATCGGGCAAAACTGTACCTAGAGGGATACTGAAATCGGCTCTCGAGGGCAGTAGTACTGAGTCCCAGGTTTAAATCAGTCCAGATTAGTGGAAGAGAATGAAAACCAGCTGTGGTACAAGCCTTGAAGGCCAGATTTGAGTATCACCAATACCCACAGATCGTCCGTCTTACTTAATCCCACCCTGAAGCAACACTCCTTCATCGGGTCTTAACACCGCACTGACTAATTAAGCCTTCATGTCACCCTGCTGTGTTCAGGCGTGGTGGTGCAGTCTGTGATGCAATATCCTGTCCTGTGTATCCCCTCACCCCCCCCTCCACTGGGAGACACCGTTACATCATCTTCTCATGAACCGCTTCCCAAAGAGCTGGTGGCTTCAGCATGATGAGGATGGCGAGGATGATGATGAAGGTGGGTCTTGTGTGGCTCTTTTTGCCTGGTGTTGGGTCCTCTCTGTGTTGATGAAGGTGGGTCTTGTGTGGCTCTTTTTGCCTGGTGTTGGGTCCTCTCTGTGTTGACAGGCTGGATGAGGATGGGTCCTTTGGTTTGTTGGTGTAGTTTCGTTTTCGTAATCAGATTTCAGTTGAGATATTATCAAAGCTATAAGTATGTATAAACTGTGTTTTAATACATTTAGCCAGTGTGCAAAACTGTTGTGCTGAAACATTCAGACTGCAGCTTGTGACAAGTTGATAAGGGGAAGCTGGGTTTTGGACATAAGGTAATGTATTCAAAATACATTGGGCAAAAGGTAATGTTGACTGAGGAAGAGAGATATTCTAGTGGGTGAATAACGTGTTCACAGTATGACATCAAGGCCTGGCTTCTGTTTATTTAATGTGTCCACACCAACCGTGCCCCCGATGAGAAATAAATATGACACAAATACCCTTTGGAAATAAACATCTTTAGAAATCCTAACATTGTACCTTGGACATTGTAAGACTGGTGAATGCTTAGACCGCTTAAAACTCTGTCATGTGTTAAGCGAAGAAACGGGTATGAAAAGGGACTGCCCCTCTTGCATTTTGGGGAAAGTGTCGGTAAGCACTTACCCCCATTCTTTATTGGCTTGCAAGTAACAAATAAAGTCTTAAAATACTCTTGTTGTGTTGAACCGGGTTCTTCATCCTCTGCTGAAATAAGAATAAGAGGATATTTCCACAACCAGCCTTACAATCACATTGGAAAAGGCAATTCTCTTGTGCTTGATAAGTAATCTAACACACACACAACAGCAGTAAGAAGCCACGATAGTGTTCATTCAGCTGTGAAGAGCTTGGGGGTGACTTCCAAACGTGTGACAAAATCCTGTGTCTTCTTCTGTGGGTCTGCCATTTTGGAATAATCTCATCATGTGGCTCGTTTCTGGATGCTGGCAAGCCGGCACAAACTTACGCTTGGAGTAATGAGTGAAATGCGCTCAGTCGTGATGCTGATTTGTATTGAACCACCCAACCGAAATGACACCTGCGGATAAGTCTCTGCCGTTCACAGTTCAAACGGTGCGAAATCTCGGAGTGTGAGTCTCACACACAGGCAGACGGAAACGGCGATTGATTCAGTCCTCAAACATAACATGTTAATGGATGCTATGGACCAGAAGGAGCAAAGCTTGCAGTGGGAAAAAAAGACAAATCTGCAAGTAGTATAAAGTATAATGTATAAATACCACTTTGTCACCATCTTCAGTAGTAACCTCAAAGCATACAATCTGCCAAACACCAAAAAGGCTCGTTAGAGAGATACTGGATGTTCTTCACATTCTCTCTTGACATTTTTCATCATTGATTATCCCATCGATTATTGAGAGTATCTGTGTTCTGTGCTCACTCTGCTCCACATCACTTTCACCTCCAACATTGTTCCACTCATGGGGCTCCAGTTCATTAAGTTTGAACATCATTTTAGGAGAAAATGATCCATTAACTTTGAACATAACATCATTTTCCATAAGTGCTGGAACCCTATATCCTGTTTGATCGGTGAGAGCTGATTGGCTCAGGGTAAACAGGAAGTGGATCCCACTCTCAGAGCTGTTGTTCTGATGTTGAGGTCCCTCCAGGCCAGAAGGCCCATGAGCTGGTTAGTTTACCATCTTTCTCCCTCAGGGGGGTACACCTGCTCTCAGATTCCAGACGGGTAACAAAACTAATTCCCCTCCCTTTTGTGTTGTCGGAGGTTGAAATGGCGAGAGTTATTTCCTCAGAAAGAGGGAAAGGTTAGAATAAAATTATAGGCCAGTTCGATAAAGAGTAAAGTTCAGTAAAGTATATCACACAGCCATTCATTATGTTTGTGAACTTTATTCCTTATTGGAGATTTTGTTTATGAGCTGTGGGGTTTGTGTAGGGTTGGAGCGTGTGGTTACAATCACAGGCTTTTGGCTGTTGGTGACAGGGCTCACAGCATCCCACACTGGGGGAGTGTCTGGCCTCTCCAGATCTGATCAACACATCCTCGCCGCGAATCGAGCCGCCCGATTTGACTTGCAGAACGTTCCAGAAGAGGCCACATGTTCTGCTGGGAGACGTCTGAGGCTGGCGTGTGTCCCCACTCAGCGCACAGCGACAGGAAGGAGCGAAGCGTGACTGACGGGCGTGTGACAGTCCTCAGCATGACGCCCCGTCAGCCCAAAACAGGCTCAGCGAGACGCCCCCTGCCTTAGTGTGTCTCTCCACTGATCCAGAGCCTGCCTTAGTGTGTCTCTCCACTGATCCAGAGCCTGCCTTAGTGTGTCTCTCCACTGATCCAGAGCCTGCCTTAGTGTCTCTCTCCACAGATCCAGAGCCTGCCTTAGTGTGTCTCTCCACTGATCCAGAGCCTGCCTTAGTGTGTCTCTCCACTGATCCAGAGCCTGCCTTAGTGTGTCTCTCTCCACAGATCCAGAGCCTGCCTTAGTGTGTCTCTCCACTGATCCAGAGCCTGCCTTAGTGTGTCTCTCTCCAAAGACCCCTGCCTTAGTGTGTCTCTCTCCACAGATCCAGAGCCTGCCTTAGTGTGTCTCTCTCCACAGACCCCTGCTTTAGCGTGTCTCTCTCCACAGATCCACACCCTGCTCTCTCCTGTTCTCATGATGTCTGAGGCAGCAGGCTGCTGAACAACATAACCGCTCAGAAAAATGAAAAGAGCCGTGTCAGTCTTCTCTTGCTTTTAACAGGCGTAATTTCACAGGAGCGCAGCACGGTGAGTGTCGGGGTTTTATTTTGTTGCCGGTGTCCGGTAAAGTGCCGGTCCGATGCCCCTTGTGGGCTGCGATTTATATAACCCGGTGGTGGAATGACCTCCCGGTGGAAGTCAGAACGGCAGAGTCTCTGACCTCCTTCAAGCGCCGACTGAAGACCCATCTCTTCAGGCTACACCTTTCCCTCCCCCACTCAAAATCATCATGATTAGCCTTAGACCGTAATGGCACTTATGTATAGATATCGTTACTTGTATAGGTATTGTTGTTTTTATTGGCTGTTGTATTGTTGTATTCTAGCTGCCAACTGTGGTATGCTAGTTTGAAAGTTGATTGTACTCTTCAAGGGTTCTGAATTTCTGTATGTTTACACTTGGACTCGGAACTGTACTGTCCTCTCAGGTCCACTTTTGCACTTGTTCTTGTGTTTGATTTGCACTTTGTTGTACGTTGCTCTGGATAAGAGCGTCTGCTAAATGCCACGTAATGTAATGTAATGTAATAACTGCTTTCTGCTGCCATCGACTCTCTCTGGGAGTGATCTCTCCAATGATATTGCTTGTCACTGTCATTGTCTTTCTGGTTGTGGTGTGGCCATTCAGTCGAGCTACAATAATTTGTAAATGACATATTTACAGTTATTGTATTTCTCATTTCGAGTGTTGAGGTCACAATGGAACATTCTAGTGCTGATGTCGCAATCACTACTGCTGACGGACAGCGGCAGGGTTCTAGAACACTGACTTAGAATGTTGGGGAAAAGAGCATTCTAGAACACCCTCTCTCTGAAAGGGTTAAAATGTCCCCTCTGGCTCTCTCTGGTATCTCTGCCGTGTCTGTGTCTTTGTGAGTGACAGCAGCACCCTCCTCTCCCTCTCCTAACTCTGTCATTTTGCACAGCAGTAATTATGCTGGTATGGATCTCGCTGGAGCTCAGGAATGATTGACTGAGAAGGTCAAAGAGCCGTGTGTCACCTCTCCCGTTTGACACGTCGGGGTTAATTCACTCTTAAAGGTTTTGTCCTTGGAAGAGGATCTGGGGAGGAAGGCTATTTGATGTCCTGTTGTATGATTGGCAATGCTTCTCCTGAATTGACATTCAGTGTGTTTGCAAGGCGCACTATTTTCCTGTTTTTCAGAGTTAATAACGTTGCGTATCGTTGGGCATTTTGTGGCGGGTGATACATTCTTATCAGCCTGGGAGGGGAGGGCGTAATGGAGGCAGCTGGGCTGCAGATATTTCACTTTTTTACGGGTTATGCGGCCGTTTGCAGACGGGGGAGACGCTGTCAGATTTATATCGCCATGACGGCGCGCGTCTTCAGGGCTGCCTGCGAGCTCCCAGCATGCACTGGGCCGAGGAGGAGGAGGAGGCGTTAATAACCGCGACTCTGATCTCTGCTCTGCTCCGGCCCCGCGTAGGAGTGAGATTTACCGCCATCGCGCTTCTGCTGCCCCCGCCACCCGGCAACCATCACCCCGGCAACGGTGTTGCTACTTCAAGATGACCTTCTAGCATTCTGGTAACCTAATTAAACAATTATGGAATTTGTTCATTTTGTTTCATCGATTTAATTTGCTTACATAAACAGTGTCCAGGATAAAGGCAATCAGGATTATTCTAATTACAAACACAGCCGAATGATCTCCCACAGTTTAAGAGACCATCCTTTCAAAATGTAGGCGCCGATATATAAATATATAGTATGTTCTCCTTATGTGACACGCTTAACAGAAATACAATTAATTTCACTGTTCTAGCCAATTTTCTCTTTTCATAAACAATACTGCTTAAACAGGGGTGACATTTTTATGTCGTGGGTAGTGCTTACAAATTGTAAGGCCATTGTTCAGACGGCTCTCGGTGATATGTAGCCTCGTGTGTGAGAAAGGTCAAACAGACCCTGTATCAGTGAGCTGGCTGAACTCACGGCGCTCCTGGTCTGGAGAACATACATCATTGCAGGCGTGTCCATGTTCATACCTTCATCCTCATGACCTCAGACGAGACAGAGGGAGAGTTGATTGGCCGACCGGGTCAGGTTGGAAAGCGCCGTCCAATTAAATCTGCCAAGAAGATTTACGATGTTGTTAAGGTCGTTAAGGATCACTTTTGCCCTCTCAGCTGGCAGGGGAGAAGTTGATGGTCTCTCGACCCTTTTGAGTTCGGGCCTTGTGGCTCTGTCCATGTCTTTATCCCATCGTCGGGATTTCTATTTCTGTGAGCTGAAGAGAGGACAGTTACAGCCGTTAATTTCTCAACCAGGAATTTAGAAGCTGTTATTTGCTTCAAAAAAGTGAGTGGCTAAGCTGGCTCTGTTGAAACAACCCTACAGTCTGCAGCTTGGGCCTCGTGGCTCTGTCCATGGTTTTTTTCATTTGGATTTTGATTGCTGCTGGAAAGGTCTGTGGTTAACGTAAGCCTGAGAGAGTTTCACATCTTGTTCTATGAGTAAGTCGTTAATATCTCTGAATTGTGAAGCTGTGATGTGTTTTAAAAGAGTAAGTTGCGAACACGTTGCCGTTTTGAACCAACCCTTGCTTCACCTTGTACACACTCTATGTTGGAGATTTAATTTTAAACAGATAAAATTGCCTTTTCTGCCCATCAGTCTACACTCAATGACCCATAATGACTAAAAGTGAAAACGTTTTTAGAATTTTTTGCCCAAAGAGTGTCAGAGAGGCACAGACCCCGTTCCCTCCACTCACAGCGAGGACCCAGCATGCACTGCGGTGTTTACATCAACACCATCGCGGCGAGACGGAAACAAAGACGGGATCTAAATTCGCCAGGATGCCCGTGTCAGAAGGTGGCAGGATGTCTTCTCTCACTTCCTGTGGGACTCTTCCTGTTCTCGCCTCACACAAAAGACCCTTTTGTGAAGAACGTGCTCCTTCCATCAGAGTCCACAAAGAGCGGGCACAATGAGCTGTAATAGGAGTGCCGGGCGAGATGGGCCTGCTTCCCCCCGTGTAAAACTCTCTCCATTATCCAGAGCGCTCACCTGAACAAAGAGCGTGTGACAGAGACAGCCCAGCAGATTCACTTTGGGCAGAGCGCTGATTTAATATTGAGCGCTGAATCAGACTCACTGGATCAATGGCCTCGCTGGGGGGGGTGAGGGAGAGGGGCACTCGTTTCTGAGAGCCGATCCCCCCCCCCCCCCTGTATTTCTCCTGCAGTGTCTCTCTCCTGCTACGCTAACGGCTGCTACGCTAACCACGTCGGAGAAATATCTCCAACTTTAAAAGGAAAATAGGTTTGCAATTTAAGGATTTGGACCTGGGGCTGTCTGTGCCCCCCTCCATCTCTCTCTTTCTCTCCCTCTCTCCCTTCATCCCTCTCTCCTTCCCTCCCTCTCCCTCCCTCCTCGCCCTTTCTCTCTTTCTCTCTGATTTCCCGCTCTCCCTCCATCCCTCTCTCTATCCCTCCCCTCTCCCTCTTCTTCTCTCTGTTCTGCCAGCAGTGAGTTTTGTATTTGTGTGGTTTGACAGGATTGTATATTTGACAGGAAAATGGAGGTACAACTAAATGTAATTATTTCCTGAATTAGCTGCCAGAAAATCATAACAAGCATCAAAGTAGATGTGCATTACAGAAGAATCAAAGTCTTTCAGTTATTGCTTTAATTGTAACTGTGTTATGAGGTATGATTAATACCATATGGGAACACATATTTCTTGCTCGCATTGTGCATAGCTTATGTGATGAAATATGAGTGATTACTGTACAAGTATGGTAAATTAAATATGTAAAATGACAATCTTGCTGACAAATACCTGGAGAGTACACACACACACACACACTACATCCGACATAAAATAAAACATAAAATATATCAACGCTCACTATCCATCATGAAATAAAACATATTTAAAATGAGTGCTTGCTATCCATCATAAAATGAAACATATATAATATATCAGTGTTCTACATCCTTCCTAAAATGAAACATATATAATATATCAGTGTTCTACATCCTTCCTAAAATGAAACATATATAATATGTCAGTGTTCTACATCCTTCCTAAAATGAAACATATATAATATATCAGATTTTCCTTTAAAAAGCCTGAGGATTCTGCTCTGACTCGTTGAGGTTTCATAGAGTGAAGCGAGATGGATGCTCACTTCCATCTTTATTCCTCCACAGTCACATCAGAGATGTGTCTTCTGATGAAATTACGGCCTGTTACTGGCAGTGACATCATCACAGAAAGTGCCGGTTTGGTCCGCTGAATTGGGCACTTCTTCCACGAGCCGATAGCACTACCAGGAATATGCGCCCTCCATCAGTGACTTTACTGATGTATAAATACACACCATAGAGGGAGATGAATGCAATCACTCTACAAAAGCTCATTATCTAGATGTTGCAGGACTCTATGGTGCCAGAACAGAATTTAGAACATGAGGGCATTTGGTGACTAAACATTCTTTTATTGTGTTTCTTATTCTGTTAATTTATGACAATTAAGAGCTTTTAATCCAGAAAAACATCATTTGTTTGTTTTCCTACAAACACTGTTCTCTGTCTCCTGAGATTAAAATAACAGTTTATGAAAAATTAGCTGCTTTAATGAAAAGAAAAAGCACTTGCATCAATAATAATACAAGAACATACATTTACAAATATACCTTGAAAAATACAGAGGCAATGATTGGGTTCCAGTCAGCTTGTTAACATCTGAGATACGGAAACACGGTAAACAGTCATCTGTAATAAAATGTAATCAAGCCTCCTGGACTCCATGTTCAAATGTTTTAAATACCTTCAGAATGTGGAAGGATACACCTTATAATCCGTAAGGTTTTTCCTTTTGTGTTTAAAATGGTTTTGGATGGATTTCAGGAAAGTGATACAGAATAAGCACCTCTTTCTCCGGAATATCGGCATGGCTGGAGCGTTTCGGGCACTTACTCCTCCCAGCTCTGTTGATATTAATGATAAATGCAGGGGCTCTTATTCCATGCTGGATTAACCCTTCATCCTTAAAGGTGAAAAACTTCAACCTCTTGTAAAAATGCTAATTCTTTTTTTGGTACATGACTCTCGAGCTGTTCGCTCACATATGCGTAGAGCTGGATAAACCTCTTTGTCTGATTGGCTGTTTTTGAATGTGATTGACAGCACTTTAAACCAGGAAAGACAGCGGATGGCATTTCCCTGAGAACAGATTACTGCCCCTCCTCTTGACTGACAAGCCTTTAATCCAATTGCTACCTGGGGCAGATTCTGGAGACTTGACTAATCTTCTGGATGTCAAGTTGTTCAGTTTTTAAAGGATCATTTTGAAATGTGTAAGAGTTGGAAGACCTAGCCCTATGGTATTACTGTAGTTGGCAAAGCTCAAAGTTATGGGCAAAACTCCATAGTAGTTAGATTGGATTCTTTCTCACTTCTTTCCCACTTTTGTTTTCTGTAAGTGCTTGTGTAGTATGTCTGTGTGTGTGTGTTTTATCACTGGTGTGTGTGTGAGTGTGTGTGTTTGTGAGTGAGTGAGTGAGTGAGTGAGTGAGTGAGTGAGTGAGTGAGTGAGTGTGAGTGTGTGTGAGTGTGTGTGAGTTTCATCTCATGGAGTAAAGACCCTGCAGGTCCTCAGTAAGGGGCAGTCAGCCCTTCCTCCATCCATGTTTTATGTCCCTTTTCTATCTTGTTCTCTCTGTTCTTTTACCCTTGTGTTTCACTTAAACGCTAAAAGAGTCTCGTTCAGATTAGAAAAATGTTTTACTTCATAATTACTGTCAGTGTTGAAATTGCAAATTTGTGTTTTGGATCCCTGAGAGCACTTGAGGGCGGACAGTTCCTGCTGCAATCAGTCAGGAGGATAATGAAGCGTTTTGGAGGAATGTCGTCGTTTTGATCCCACTTGTCATGGCAGGCAGGAGATAATTATATCTGGTATATAATTCACAGTGCCGGCAAGTGATTGGCTACTGAATAAAATAACATTTCCCAAAATGTAAAGCAATAAACAATAAAACAACAAACAGATCCAGGTTCAGATCTGAGAGTGTGCTGGTCAGAGCTCTAGTGAACAGATCCAGGTTCAGATCTGAGAGTGAGCTGGTCGGAGCTGCAGTGAGCTCCAGGCTCAGTGTAGGTTTAACTCCAGTGCAGTGTACAGGCGGTGCAGTGAGATCTTTATAGAGCCGTATTTCAGCTCTCTAAGAGGGGACAGTTTAGCCACAGCATCACTGTGGGGGAGCAGAAATGCTCAGAGCAATCTCCAGTAAGGAGGGAGGGCTGGGCAGAGCACACCTCCAATAAGATGTGGATTAAAACCTCTTTAATCTGGATTTAAATGGAGAGACACGGTCTGATGTACAGGTGACTCTGAGGGGCAGTGAAGGAGACTGCAGGCCTGTTTCAGCTCTCAGGCTCTGTGTGTGTGTGTGTGTGTGTGTGTGTGTGTGTGAGAGAGAGAGAGAGAGAGAGAGAGAGAGAGAGAGAGTGAGTGTGTGTGTGTGTGTGTGTGAGATAGAGAGAGAGAGAGTGTGTGTGTGTGTGTGTGTGTGTGTGTGTGTGAGTGAGGGTATGTGTGTGTGTGTGTGTGTGTGTGTGTGTGTGTGTGTGCGCTGGGTACAAAGCTATTCTGCATAGTTAACCAGCCGTCACTGAACCAGATTTATTCTTTTTAAATAAAAGGAAACATGTTTCCAGCTGTCCTCTCAGATGTCCTCTCAGATGTGCTAACGTGCTATCGCTAAAACGCTCAGCTCTTCTTTTACCTTCTTTTATGTCCTTTGCTGGAATTCTTCCATGGAGGTGCCCCCCCCCTTAACCCCCCCCATCCATCCCCCCTGCCCCCCCCCTCCTCCATCCATCGCAGTGCTTACAGTCCCATATCAAACCGCTGGTCTGGGGAGATTGGAATCTCCTGCTCATTTATTCTGAAAACGTGGTGTCCAGAACGTCAGCAGAGCTTTAGAACAGGGGCGTTGTGGGTAATCTGGGCCATTGCAGATGGTGACATCACTCCCAGGAGAGCCACAGGGGTGACTGTGGGGCCTGTTCCACGCTGATGGAGATGTGATCTCAGGGCAGGTGTGTGTTCCCCGCTGATGGAGATGTGATCTGAGGGCAGGTGTGTGTTCCACGCTGATGGAGATGTGATCTCAGGGCAGGTGTGTGTTCCCCGCTGATGGAGATGTGATCTCAGGGCAGGTGTGTGTTCCACGCTGATGGAGATGTGATCTGGGGGCAGGTGTGTGTTCCCCGCTGATGGAGATGTGATCTCAGGGCAGGTGTGTGTTCCACGCTGATGGAGATGTGATCTCAGGGCAGGTGTGTGTTCCACGCTGATGGAGATGTGATCTCAGGGCAGGTGTGTGTTCCATGCTGATGGAGATGTGATCTGGGGGCAGGTGTGTGTTCCCCGCTGATGGAGATGTGATCTGAGGGCAGGTGTGTGTTCTGTTTCTCAGATGTTCTCTGGGTTCAGGGACATCACATACACTAGCGTACACCAGACTGACTGCGTAGCATTCTTATGCAGTTATGCTCAAACTGTGTGTGCTTTGTGTCTGCTGTTATGCAAACTCATAAAATAGATGATCACCTGAAAGGGTTAAGGAGTGTGTAGATGTGTGGGACCTCACCTTAAAGGGTTTAGGAGGGTGTAGATATGTGTGACCTCACCCCTTAAAGGGTTAAGGAGTGTGTAGATGTGTGTGACCTCACCTTAAAGGGTTAAGGAGGGTGTAGATGTGTGTGACCTCACCTTAAAGGGTTAAGGAGGGTGTAGATGTGTGTGACCTCACCCCTTAAAGGGTTAAGGAGTGTGTAGATGTGTGTGACCTCACCTTAAAGGGTTTAGGAGGGTGTAGATATGTGTGACCTCACCCCTTAAAGGGTTAAGGAGGGTGTAGATGTGTGTGACCTCACCTTAAAGGGTTAAGGAGGGTGTAGATGTGTGTGACCTCACACCTTAAAGGGTTAAGAAGTGTGAAGATGAATGGCGGACATCTTGTTTACCTGGCCTGGGCCCTGATGTCCTGCCCAGTGGCTTCAGCAGGCAGTGTTAATTTGTGTTCCTGTCTGCTGACTCTGCGCGTGTGTTGTTCCTCTTGCCTATCTCCACTATCTCCACTCTGCAGCCTTTCCCCTCACCTGCTCCAGGAACCCACACACCCCAGTAAACTGCACGTCCGCTAAAATATTTGCTTTATTAATGTGTCCGTAGTTGTAATTAATCTCCCCAGCACTGCTAGCATCTGGCTGACCTAAAAAAAGGAAAAAACAATTATATACAGGAATTGTGTTCTGTGATTAAGATGAATTCCAGCTCGTGCCTGGAAACGGGAAAGGTGTAAAACAGAACACCCCTCCTCGTTATTTACCCTCTCCCCCACCTGCTCACGTTCTCAGGTCGATGTGTTAGGAAACGCTCTCTTAATCACAGCGAGTTCATCCTGCAGTCTTTTAGCCGCCTATGATGACTCTCCGTTTGCATAGTTTAGGGGCAAGAGTGTTTACTACTGTAGATGGCGGCCTGTGCTAAATTTCTCAGCCTACATTTCTGTTTAAACAAAGTAGCTGAGGTAATGGGCGTAAACTTGTCTGCTTCTCCCGCGGGAGTTTGGGTAGAACTTGCTCTCGTTTACTCACTTTAAAAAAAAGGAAAAATCCGTCTTCATTATCCTCTTTAAGGAATCCTTAAGCAGGCTGAGAGGGACTTTTCTAATGTCGGGGGCTAATTGAAGCAGAGACACTAAATCTGCAGTAAGGCTCAGGCTTTCCTACTGAAGGAGATCATTACCGGCATGTTGCATATTTATGAGGTAGAATGTAAAAAAAGGGGAAACATTTAAATACTTTGAAGTCTTTTGAATATAAACATGCTCCGTGTAATAATGGGCTATTATGAAAGATTCATTGCCGTTAATAAATCTTAGGAGCACAGCAGCAGAATTATGACCAAATCTTTAATTTATTGTAGCCGATTTCTGAATGATCATCACTTTCTCCTGTAAGGGAAGTCAGGGTGTTTTTACACTGTTCTCAGGTCAGTGGATAACTCAGTGCTGTAGGGAAGTCAGGGTGTTTTTACACTGTTCTCAGGTCAGTGGATAACTCAGTGCTGTAGGGAAGTCAGGGTGTTTTTGCACTGTTCTCAGGTCAGTGGATTACTCAGTGCTGTAGGGAAGTCAGGGTGTTTTTGCACTGTTCTCAGGTCAGTGGATAACTCAGTGCTGTAGGGAAGTCAGGGTGTTTTTACACTGTTCTCAGGTCAGTGGATAACTCAGTGCTGTAGGGAAGTCAGGGTGTTTTTGCACTGTTCTCAGGTCAGTGGATAACTCAGTGCTGTAGGGAAGTCAGGGTGTTTTTACACTGTTCTCAGGTCAGTGGATAACTCAGTGCTGTAGGGAAGTCAGGGTGTTTTTACACTGTTCTCAGGTCAGTGGATTACTCAGTGCTGTAGGGAAGTCAGGGTGTTTTGCACTGTTCTCAGGTCAGTGGATAACTCTGTAGGGTTATCACACATATATACATACATTACCGGGTTACAATACGCTGCTGTAGCTCATAGTCTCGTAGAGAAAACATTTACTTCTCAAGCCACCCTGCAGAGACCAGTCCCTAAAAAAACCAAACAAAAAGCCCTTCTCCCAAATCATATCTCATAACCTGATTAATAATACAACGCTCACAAATCATTCATAAGGTCCTCGCATTCCCCGTTCGCCCGCAGACGCAGATACTAAATCGAGTGGGTTTGAGAGGCTGCAGTGAGCTTTCAGGGGTGGGCTGGAGGTCATGGGGGGGGTAGGGGGTAGAGGGCGGGGGGGGGGTCCAGGCCCCAGGCCTCAGTAAGCCCCCACCCTGGGGCCCTGAAGACCTGGGCACCTCCAGCACACGAGAGGGTCTGAGCGCGGGGGGGAGAGTGTGGTCTGTTCTGAGCGCGCTCAGACAGGGCGGATTGGCACGGTGGGGTTCACACAGCTGTGACAGTAATGAGCTCAGACAGATGTCTCAGACAGCTGCAGCTAATGCACTGCCCCCTACAGGGAGGGGGACTGACCTACGCCCCCGCCACTCATCTCTGCCGCCCAATCAGCAGCCTGACCTCAATCAGACAGGGGGCGGGGCCAGACCAACCCACACTTTGTTTGTAAGTGTGCCATTACTGGTGCTGTGGCCAAATACAGATGGTGTAAACTGTAAGGTTTGGCACAGCATTAAAAACGCCCAATATGAGATGTACTTTACTGAACCCCCGTGGGGTAAGCTGTCCTCTGCATAACCCTAACCCTCACTACGTAGGGGCAGTGCACAGCCTCAGTGCAGCGCCCGGGGACCAGCTCCAGTTCTGAGGCCAGGGCCTTGGTCAAGGGCAACGGCAGGAGCACAGCTAACCTGACAGAAGCTGGACAGTATTTCTACACATCTGTGCGTACGGGGAGTTCATGACCTTTCATGGCTTGTTACCATGGCGTTTGTCAGCCAGATAATTTACAAGCTGCGTGACCGGCTGTATGAGAGGACTTGTTTTGCTTTACCCAGCCTGCTGTGGTGTAAGGCTGACTGCACATGATTCACTTAAAGACTGCAGCATCTCTGAGTCTCTGTGGCCCTGAAAAGGGTTCAGAAGATGACATATGACACTCCTAGCAGGGGAGAGGAATCACAGCACCGTGTACACTATAACGTTTAAAATATGAAGGACAGAAGGCCCAATTTACTGTAATCTGAGTTCAGATCCATACAAAAATAAAAGATGATGTTTTTTGAGTGTGTGGTTTGAATGCTGGAGTTTGATGTTTAGAGCTTTTTTCTCCAGCGTCTTTATTTTTACACACAAAAATACCCATGTGATGTCAGAGCCAGTTTAACCAGTTTAACCATTACTACCTTTATTTATCCTGCACAGTGTGTGTCCGCACACAGCACAGACTGCTGAATTGACTCGTATTTAATGAGTACAAGGTATGTCGTTAGAGCTCTGGTGTGATAGCACACAGAACTGAGAGGAGAGTCTGATCAACCTGCTGCAAACCACCTTAAACTGGAGATCAACAGTCAACCATCACTATCACTACGACAACAAGCCTTCAGCTGAAGGCGCTTGTGTCTGTGAGCTAAGATGGCGTTCAAGGCTAGTTGAGACCCTTGTGTTTGTGTGCTAAGATGGCGTTCAAGGCTAGTTAAGACGCTTGTGTCTGTGTGCTAAGATGGCGTTCAAGGCTAGTTGAGACGCTTGTGTCTGTGTGCTAAGATGGCGTTCAAGGCTAGTTGAGACGCTTGTGTCTGTGTGCTAAGATGGCGTTCAAGGCTAGTTGAGACGCTTGTGTTGAATGTGAATGGTGCTGGTCACAGCAACGTTTTGTTTATACTCTCGGACTGAGTTTATATTTTTTAAACTGGCCTTAATTCTGCAGACCTCCCTGATGTTGCCTCTGTATGCTCACTGGCAGTGGGGGGGCAGTGTGCTGTAGTGGTGAGAGAATGTTAGTTTACAACAAAAAGTTTTGTTGCCCAGGTAACCCTGCTGTCAATTCCAGCTAAAACCAGCTCTTAAACTGGTTGCATTTTTAAATGGCTTTATGGACGTAATTTAATTTTTTCACCTTCAGATATTCCTGACCTTCAGGTCATTTATAGGTGTTTATTATTTAAAAAATATCCGGACCTCTGAATCGTCCTGGCTGGAAATATCTGCATGTGACGCACATGGCCGGGATGCATTTGGGTTTTCCGGTTCAATCCGAAGAGACACCAGCATTCCGGCCCAGTGGGTTTTCCCATCGACTGCCCCCATTCCGGTAATCCACACTGGCTCCCGGAGCCCGGCTCGGTCCTGTTAAATGAGCTTCACCTGTCGGACCGGGAGAAGCAGGGCTGAATTGTGGCACAGATGTTCGGAGGCCTCTGTCTCTCTCTGCTACTTCACCCCGATCATATCAGTACCTCTTCTGTGCGCTTTTCTGACAGACATATCAATCCTGGTCTCTGATCCCGCCAAGGTAGGCATGTCTGTCAGGAACGGACTGGCTGATGACGGGAGAACCACTCTTCTGTAAGAAGCACTGATCTGTGCTTCAGAACCACTCTTCTGTAAGAAGCACTGAGCTGTGTTTCAGACATAAAGGCCTGATGAGCAGCTCACAGACATAAAGACCTGATGAGCAGATAACAGACATAAAGACCCGATGAGCAGCTCACAGACATAAAGACCTGATGAGCAGCTCACAGACATAAAGGCCTGATGAGCAGCTCACAGACATAAAGGCCTGATGAGCAGCTCACAGACATAAAGACCTGATGAGCAGCTCACAGGCAGAAGCTCCAGCAGTATGGAGATGAGGTCAGCTGCCCTGGTGTGAATAAACCATAATTTCCATCTGTGGAACATAACCATAAATACATAACCATAACCATAAATACTCTGGTCATTGCTCAGCTGTTTGCTGATTGTTAACTCATCCATCTGTTTTCACCTCTGTTTCTACATGTGCTATTATTATTATTCTCAGTGCAGTTTGAGGGCTGCTCATTTCTGCTCTGTGCACTTTATGGTTTGAGAAGTGATTTGTGTGTGTAGCGCTTATGAATGTTTTTGACCTTTTGTGTTTTAATGTGCCTCTCCTTCGTGGGGATCTGACGCTTGATTCACTCTCTCCCAGCGGGGAGAGAAACTATGGGCTTTAAATTCAGAACCCCTGACACACAGAATACCACTCAGAGCCCCTGAAACACAGAATGCCACTCAGAACCCCTGACACACAGAATACCACTCAGAACCCCTGACACACAGAATACCACTCAGAACCCCTGACATACAGAATCCAATCAGAACCCCTGAAACACAGAATACCACTCAGAACCCCTGACACACAGAATACCACTCAGAACCCCTGAAATGAAGAATACCACTCAGAACCCCTGAAACGCAGAATACCTCTCAGAACCCCTGACACACAGGAATCCACTCAGAACCCCTGACACACAGAATACCACTCAGAACCCCTGACACACAGAATCCAATCAGAACCCCTGAAACACAGAATACCACTCAGAACCCCTGACACACAGAATACCACTCAGAACCCCATGAAATGAAGAATACCACTCAGAACCCCTGAAACGCAGAATACCACTCAGAACCCCTGACACACAGGAATCCACTCAGAACCCCTGACACACAGAATACCACTCAGAACCCCTGACACACAGAATACCACTCAGAACCCCTGACACACAGAATACCACTCAGAACCCCTGAAACACAGAATAGCGCTCCCTGTGCAGATGTTTCTGATGGAGACTCTCTTCAGGGTGTTCTTGGGCTTCAGAGACCGGGCCAGTGCCCTGCTCCAGGTGTCTCTGTGTCCCAGAGACACTTTGACCCGTCTGCATGTGACGAGGCTCCAACACTCACCATGTCAGGAAGGGGATGTGATAAAAGGCTGTTGGGTCACCTGCCTGCTTTCATACTGACTTACCGTAATGCCAGTAGTGATGATTCATGGGTAACATCACTCCAGCAAGACCTCCCAGTTTATTAATCTTGACCGAGCAGACTGCTCACAATGGGGAAACTCAACATAACAATACCAGGACCCTCCAGACAGCGAATCTCCATTAAATATGAAAAGATAAGTGCAGTTTTTATCAGCCTACATTCAAAGACATTAGACGGAAGAAACCGGGGTTATGTTTTACCGGTATTGAAAGGATCTGAATTATAGTGCTTGGAAATGATTGAAATGCTTTTTACAGCACATTTACAGCTGTAATAAATATTAATGATCACCTCACAAATTCAATAACTTTGGAAAAGAGTCACAGAGGAGGAGAGCTCTCTGCCTGTTCTCCTGTTTGCCCTCTGCAGTGAACCCTTATTACGATGCGTGAAGAAGACTCTTATTAAAGAGCGTATGAAAACGGCAAGACTGTCAGCATTATCCAGCTAAAGCTCTGATCCAGTGTTAAAGCGTGAACTAACGTTTATTTGCATGATATTGTGAACTAACGTTTATTTGCATGATATTGTGAACTAACGTTTATTTGCATGATATTGTGAGCTAACGTTTATTTGCATGATATTGTGAACTAACGTTTATTTGCATGATATTGTGAGCTAACGTTTATTTGCATGATATTGTGAGCTAACGTTTATTTGCATGATATTGTGCCCCCTGCTCACTCCAGTGTTCTGGTTTTGTAGAAAACAGACAACAACGTGTGCCCTTCTCAAACTCATCAGGTTAAAGACATATCTCATAAAAGATCGTAAATAAACAGACAAACGTCCTCTTTAGCTGAAAACATTAGAACTGAATCCATATCAAGCTTGCTCTATGCACTTGTAGACAAGGTTTTACTGTATCTTAGATCTTTGGACAAGAGTATCTTAGATAGTATCTTACATCTTTGGACAAGAGATTACACGATTGTGTATGCTTCAATAAAAGCTGTCATGCCTTGCAGTTTTAAACACTTGACTGTGCTTATGTGACAAATAATAAGACGGTAAATCTTATAAAGGCCACAAAACAGACCGTAGAAACTACAGTGAATCTGTTTTGCACTGACACTTTAAAAATGAACTGAAACTTGAAAAGACTGTGAGCTTTGAGGTGGCTTGTATCTGAGTATTACACCATTAAACCATCTGAGGTCACATGAACAAAGAACCATGAATACATATGAATAAAGAAAATAAGTAATGATTGCATCAGGGAAACTAAGCTGATAACACTGAAAGAAATACAATCTCGCAATCAGCAATTCTGCCTGTATCTATGTGCAATTACATTTCATTATTTATCTGTGTGGCAGTTGTCCTTATCCATGGTGTTTTTATATCATTCACACACATTTAGGGCCAGTTTCTCAATCACAGATTACGTCTAGTCCCAGACTAGATTCAAAAGTGTTACATCACGTGATCCAGTAATGATGACCTCCACTGACCTCCACTGGCTGCCTGTTATGGCATCAAATTTAAAACATTCAGCTTCCGAGACTAAATTCACATTTGAATGCAGATTGTCCTTATGACACTCAGTTTAGTCCCGGTCTAACCTTAAAGGTGCAATAGGTAAGATTTTTGTGTTAAAACATTGTTGCAAGATCTTTGTAAATCCCTTCCTATCATTGAAAAATGCTCACTCACATGTTTATTCACCCTCTGCCTGTGTTTATAGTCCTTAAATTCAGGTTTCAAAATATACAGTTGACGTCCCGACATTCTGTACAGAAACATTGTATAACTGTACAATAATTCAAGCTCATTGGTTGAAAATTTAATTGCCACAGCCAATGGCGTTTAATTGTAAGCACATTTACAGAGAACAGGGAGGGATAAACAGGGTCTTTGTTGCTGCTATTCCTCTCTTGACCGTTAGAAGTGTGAAATTACGTTGTTATGTTTGTGATTTCTTGAAATGCTTCTCAGTACAATATTCAGCAAGTACACATGTATTTATTGAAAGTCGTCTCATATAATTCATTAAAATATCATGGCCAATATGAGCGGATGTTAAGTGACAGGGCGAGTGTCTCGTGTTTCACGAGGAGTTTTTCTGAGGAATGACGGATGGCGATGAGTAGGGATAACCTCCATCAGGACCGCTAGGCGCTGTCAATCACAAACCTCAACCAATTAGGACCCTTCTCTCCGTGGCCAGTCATAGGCCTGTCAGGTGCTGATAAGCACGTGATGGCTGTGCATTGTGGGTAATGGAGTTTCCCCGCTCACGCGGTGCAGGACCCATCTGGAGTGACTGTGGAGGGTCATTTCAGTCACTGTCACTGTGCTGTGTTTGTGGCACAGCTGGGCAGGGGAGGTTGCAGGTTTGACTCATAGCTGTTAACCTCCTGTTGTTCTCCTGAGAAAGGAAGTTTGTGAGTGAATGATGTCATAACGCACACACAGAAAAAAACTTTAATTTCTGCTTTCTCCCTCATAGATCGTCCTGAATCATAAAACGGAATCTGTGTTTTCCAGAGGAGCTGAGGTTATGGTTTCTAATAAATAACCATGACCAGGCAAAGCCCATTAGGTGCTTTATTTCATTTTACGTTTGGGACATTGAGTTAGTCGCTTGCTACTGGCATGGTTTATATTGCCCCTCCCCTCCTACGCCTTATTGCAACACGTGGATGTTTCATTAATTTCAGCTAATACATTTATTTCCTGCTGTTATGGTTATTATGTATTTGTCAGGCGGACATTTTGAATTCAGTCAGTGTTAATGTTGTTTGTTTGACTCGGGCCTTATGTCCGCTGCACTTCCTGTGAAAATGACCATCGTTACATCTACCTCTTTGTGACGAGTGCTGGCTGATTTTAATAAATAATGAACAGCTTGTTTTGGTTTGGGGGGCATTGGTCAATATCATGATAATTTTTTAATGCGCATAGTCCCCGGAGGTGAATAACACAATGGCACTACAACAAATGGAAATTGGCATATAAGGATACATTCTGCACAGATATTAGGAAGTGGTCACTGTGTGGAATAGCTTGCCAGGACGTGTTGTGGAGGCAGAAACACTGGGCGTTTTCAAGACCAGGCTAGATATGGTGCTAGATACTCTTTAGCTGTTTGGCAAACTAAGCAGTGGGTGGACTTTAGTGGTTGGAAAATTTCAGCATTGCTGGGCTGACTGGCGTGTTCGTCATTATGCTACATTACTAAATTTCTTATCTGTGTGTTTTAAGGCAGGCTGCTGTTAGCCGTGCTCCCAGAAGCTCTGTGCTGAATGGCCAGGCAGGGACCAGGCAGTGGTATTAAGCACAATTACAGCCGTGCTCCAAGCTTATCTCCGTGTTCAAAATGGCCATTAACTGGGCCTACAGAGGGCGAGGGAACATTCCCGTTCAGGGCTTTGGAAATGACTTCTACTGAGGGACCTGCCGTTGATAATGGACAATTTCCCTGACTCGTTCAGCCGAGCCGGCTGATTGAAAATATTCCATTGTACCGTGTCTCCTTTTGCGTTTCGCTGAAATATTCACCGTGAATTACGGAACAAAGCCTCGTTCTTAGCACTTTAAAGCACCTTCCTTACATACCCTACGGCCAGTGTTATCGATTTCACATTTTAGAAGATCTCCTTTGGGCTGGGCTGGCGATGAGATACTTGGAAATTTGCGACAGTCCAGTAACTTTCCTTACAATCACACTTTAGTTTAGTCCTTAAGAGTTGTAGCCAGAGCATGTGATTATGAATGTGACAATTTTAGCCACTTTAAATTCCTCTTGTGGAGTGGAGGAGGTCACACAGTAACAGGCTCCTCTACAGTGCTGTTCTTCTTCTCCAGCACTTTGTCTGCAAAAAAACCATGCACCTCAAGTCTTATCTTTATTTTTCAACAGTATGAAATGAAATTTCCTTTGAGATAATTGTTTGTTATTGTCTATGCGGTGCCAGTGTGTATTACTTTTTTGAAATAATACAGTATAACTGGCAAAAAAAAATATATATATATATATATATCTGTTCATGCATTATTAGAGCTGATGTCTTTCTGTTTTGCTGATAGTGAATCATGTTCCATTATTGACGTAGAGTAAGTATCCATGCCGTTTGTGTGTGTTGTGTTGCTGATAGTGAAACATGTTCCATTATTGACGTAGAGTAAGTATCCATGCCGTTTGTGTGTGTTGTGTTGCTGATGGTGAAACATGTTCCATTATTGACGTAGAGTAAGTATCCGTGCCGTTTGTGTGTGTTGTGTTGCTGATGGTGAAACATGTTCCATTATTGACGGAGAGTAAGTATCCATGCCGTTTGTGTGTGTTGTGTTGCTGATAGTGAAACATGTTCCATTATTGACGTAGAGTAAGTATCCATGCCGTTTGTGTGTGTTGTGTTGCTGATAGTGAAACATGTTCCATTATTGACGTAGAGTAAGTATCCATGCCGTTTGTGTGTGTTGTGTTGCTGATAGTGAAACATGTTCCATTATTGACGTAGAGTAAGTATCCGTGCCGTTTGTGTGTGTTGTGTTGCTGATGGTGAAACATGTTCCATTATTGACGTAGAGTAAGTATCCATGCCGTTTGTGTGTGTTGTGTTGCTGATGGTGAAACATGTTCCATTATTGACGTAGAGTAAGTATCCGTGCCGTTTGTGTGTGTTGTGTTGCTGATAGTGAAACATGTTCCATTATTGACGTAGAGTAAGTATCCGTGCCGTTTGTGTGTGTTGTGTTGCTGATAGTGAAACATGTTCCATTATTGACGTAGAGTAAGTATCCGTGCCGTTTGTGTGTGTTGTGTTGCTGATAGTGAAACATGTTCCATTATTGACGTAGAGTAAGTATCCATGCCGTTTGTGTGTGTTGTGTTGCTGATGGTGAAACATGTTCCATTATTGACGTAGAGTAAGTATCCATGCCGTTTGTGTGTGTTGTGTTGCTGATAGTGAAACATGTTCCATTATTGACGTAGAGTAAGTATCCATGCCGTTTGTGTGTGTTGTGTTGCTGATGGTGAAACATGTTCCATTATTGACGTAGAGTAAGTATCCATGCCGTTTGTGTGTGTTGTGTTGCTGATGGTGAAACATGTTCCATTATTGACGTAGAGTAAGTATCCGTGCCGTTTGTGTGTGTTGTGTTGCTGATGGTGAAACATGTTCCATTATTGACGTAGAGTAAGTATCCAGGCCGTTTGTGTGTGTTGTGTGAGCAGCATGGTCAGTGCTGGGTTTGACTGGGTCAGGTTTAAGGCTGTTTCTGTCTGCCCTGCCGGGATGCTGGTCATGGTTTGATGTGTTTTGGGTTTCATGGTTTGAGAGTATCTCCAGGATGTTTCTTCAGCAGTAGTCTCAGAAAGGGCCAGTCCTGACTTTTCTATTCAGATTCTTCCCCTGGATTGAGTCACTTCATATGACTGGAGTCTCACTCTGAATCAGTCCTGGTTTGAGTCACTTCATATGACTGGAGTCTCACTCTGAATCAATCCTGGTTTGAGTCACTTCATATGACTGGAGTCTCACTCTGAATCAGTCCTGGTTTGAGTCACTTCTTATGACTGGAGTCTCACTCTGAATCAGTCCTGGTTTGAGTCACTTCATATGACTGGAGTCTCACTCTGAATCAGTCCTGGTTTGAGTCACTTCATATGACTGGAGTCTCACTCTGAATCAGTCCTGGTTTGAGTCACTTCATATGACTGGAGTCTCACTCTGAATCAGTCCTGGTTTGAGTCACTTCATATGACTGGAGTCTCACTCTGAATCAATCCTGGTTTGGGTCACTTCATATGACTGGAGTCTCACTCTGAATCAATCCTGGTTTGAGTCACTTTATATGACTGGAGTCTCACTCTGAATCAGTCCTGGTTTGGGTCACTTCATATGACTGGAGTCTCACTCTGAATCAGTCCTGGTTTGGGTCACTTCATATGACTGGAGTCTCACTCTGAATCAGTCCTGGTTTGAGTCACTTCATATGACTGGAGTCTCACTCTGAATCAATCCTGGTTTGGGTCACTTCATATGACTGGAGTCTCACTCTGAATCAATCCTGGTTTGAGTCACTTTATATGACTGGAGTCTCACTCTGAATCAGTCCTGGTTTGGGTCACTTCATATGACTGGAGTCTCACTCTGAATCAGTCCTGGTTTGGGTCACTTCATATGACTGGAGTCTCACTCTGAATCAATCCTGGTTTGAGTCACTTCATATGACTGGAGTCTCACTCTGAATCAGTCCTGGATTGAGTCACTTCATATGACTGGAGTCTCACTCTGAATCAGTCCTGGTTTGAGTCACTTCATATGACTGGAGTCTCACTCTGAATCAGTCCTGGTTTGGGTCACTTCATATGACTGGAGTCTCACTCTGAATCAATCCTGGTTTGAGTCACTTCTTATGACTGGAGTCTCACTCTGAATCAATCCTGGTTTGAGTCACTTCTTATGACTGGAGTCTCACTCTGAATCAATCCTGGTTTGAGTCACTTTATATGACTGGAGTCTCACTCTGAATAAATAGGGTAAACTATTGGTCAGAATATGCAATTACAGATCAATTGGTGAGTTTTTTCCTTGCCAAGCTGACATAAATTGTTTAAAATACAACACTGTTTGATTCAAGTGTCGTTTTTTTTAGAAATGTATTTTCAGGTGAATAATATGATGACAAGTTAAATGGAATGGAATTGTTGTTTAAAGTGCATATTACTGATGTTGTTCTTCTCATAAACAATGTTCAATGGAATTGAGTATAAATATAATCATTACAGACATCACTTTTTCACAGATATTTGAGTGGAAACTCAAGTAAACATTGCTTATTTTATTTTGATTTTTCCCAAATGAAAATACGGTGTCTGAGAAAAAGAAAACTTATAAATGTACAAACAAATGTATTTCCATAACTGAATAATATCTAAAAAGGAAAAGGCAGTGGAATGAGAACCCCCATCTCCCATCTGTGAGTGTGGGTCAGGGTGAGATAATTATAATTATAGCATGGAGCACCCGTTTGCGAATGATTGCATATCTGATGTGAGAATGATGGTATCTGAGGTGCGCTGAAGTCCCGTGTAGTGAGGAGTGTTAAAAATAGCGCTCCCATTCCTCACGTCTGTGTCAGGTTCAGAGTGCGACAGAAACGTGAATGATTTAACCCTTTGAAGAGCGGGTGTTTTTGGAATGTTTCGTCTTCAAAATTCTAAGTGAGTGTTCTAGAACTCCACTGCTTTCAGTCCCCAGTGGTGACTGTGACATCAGCATTAGAATGCTCAGTTAAGAACATTCTAAACATGTATTTGTGATGTCAGACCTCAAAGGGTTGAAAGGAGACGTAACCTGCAGACCATGGTCACAGACACTCACAGTTCTACTCCACCTCGTGCGGTCTTGTTTCTTTTTTGGATCTGCATGGTATTTTTATTTATTTATTTATTTATTTATTTTTGCACAATAGCAAAGACAGACAACAAAAAAAGAGATTATCACAGTTTAAAATGTGCAAGGTGAGACATGAAACCCTACTGGGCTTATACGGGAGCCTCACCCAAGAGACACAATGGTCAGAAACCATTGCATACAAATTATAGAAAAAAGAACTACAAAATTAACTATTATTTAAAGCAATCAAAGATAATTATAATTGAGAACAATAACTCAATATACAATATTTATACAGAATATAAAATGAAGAAAGAGATAAAGAGAGAGAAAGAAAGAAAGTGAAAGAGTGAAAGAAAGAAAGAAAAATACATGTAAGATACACAATCCAAAATAAAAGCAATAATAAAGTAAAACAATAAAGTAAAACAACCAGTCCCACCAGAATTATGCATCAGGCCACCCCCGGGCCGCAGCAAAGAGTCCACCAGGGCGCACCCACATCCCGCCCCTGACAGCCAGGGGAACAGGATGTGGGCCCACCCCAACAAACTCCTCGCCACAGCCCGAAAACGGCCCACCGCACAACTCCGGAAGTTAACAGTTAACAACTTAACAGATAAGACAAATTATTACAAAGTTGCTGTTACATTACTGATGAGGTAATTTTTTAGACTCTTCTTAAAGGATGATAAATAAACAATTTTTTTAATATAGTCGGGTAATTGATTCCAAAGACAAGGACCCTGATATCGCAAAGTAAATTGACCAAGAGTAGTTCTAAAGAAAGCAGTATGGAGATCAGAAGACTGTCTTGTGGCATAACTGTGAACTTGGTTGTTGGAAAAGAATATATTACAGAAACTAGGAGGCAAGAGATTCATTTGTTGCTGGAAAACAAATAAGCAGACTTGATACACATTTATATCATAAACATTCATAATTGCAAGTTTTTGGAACAGAGGTTTCGAGCTAGCCCGTGGTTCAGAAAAAGTAGCTATTCTAACAAATCGCTTATGTAATGTAAAAAGGTGTCTAAGGTTTGATCTGTAGGTGCTTGCCCATACTACATTACAATAGGAAAGAAAAGGATAAACTAAGGTGTAATACAGAGAAATAAGAATTTTTCTAGGTAAGATGGTAGTGGTTAGTCCATTGCAGAAACAGAGCCCCCATGTCAGAGCTGCCTGTGTGTGGTTTCCATCACTCCAGCCTGCCTGCCCTTGCCCCCTGCTGGCCTCCGCAGCATCATTTGATAATGTTGTAGGACTGCGCCTGAAGGCTGTCTGGAGAATCCCCCCCTCCCCTCTCCGTCAGTCTTCTCTCCGTGGGCTGAGCTGATCTCGTTAATAGACGACGCCCCCACCTTCACCCCGTCTGCTCTCCAGTTTTGGGCGACCCGATTCTGACTCCATTTCAGGTTCTGATCAAACCAGCGTCTCATTTATCCACCGTGATCCTCCATTAACCTGCACACTGCTCCCTCTCACTCTCTCTCTCTTACTCTCTCTCCCTCTCTCTCCCTCTCTCTCTCTCTCTCCCTCTCCCTCTCTCTCTCCCTCGCATGGTAATATCTGACAAAAGATCTGAACAGGTAATAGACTGCTGGTAAAACAGAAACATGTATAAATATATACAAACTCTGGTGGAGGGTGACCCACAGCAGAGTGACAGCTGACAGTCAGCAGGACCCAGGACCACTCAACAACAGCACATTAAAAAAGTGTGACCTGTTCATTTCACAGCAAATAATTATTCTCACCTTTTCATCCACGTGCCTGTATTCCTACTTTGTTTTTTGTACAAGGCATCTGTCCAACTGGATTTTTACTGCAGCAATTTAGAAACTTAATGAAGAACTTTATCCAGGTAAACAGCTGTCAGCGGTGGACCGTTAACTAAACATGCATATCTGTTTAAAATATACCAAACCACAAACATTAGCCAGGTAGGCTAAGTTCTTGTAATGTATTCCAGTTTTGTGGAGATAATATCGATTTATATGAAATGCATCACTGACAACTCTACGATACCATGTACTTTTATTTTAAACGTAGAGGAGTAGATTCAGAACAGAATGTTTATTTGAGGTTGAGCATCTTTCCCTGTTGACATCAGTACTGAGGGCTGTGTGAACCCAAACCTCCTGCAGGAACATGTCAGTACTGAGGGCTGTGTGAACCCAAACCTCCTGCAGGAACATGTCAGTACTGAGGGCTGTGTGAACCCAAACCTCCTGCAGGAACATGTCAGTACTGAGGGCTGTGTGAACCCAAACCTCCTGCAGGAACATGTCAGTACTGAGGGCTGTGTGAACCCAAACCTCCTGCAGGAACATGTCAGTACTGAGGGCTGTGTGAACCCAAACCTCCTGCAGGAACATGTCAGTACTGAGGGCTGTGTGAACCCAAACCTCCTGCAGGAACATGTCAGTACTGAGGGCTGTGTGAACCCAAACCTCCTGCAGGAACATGTCAGTACTGAGGGCTGTGTGAACCCAAACCTCCTGCAGGAACATTTTCCCCCTGAAGTGAATTTGAGTCATCAACTCAACCAGGATCGTCATGAATAGGTAGCTTTGAGTTCTGCATTTTTGTGTATATAGGGGGCATTTCAGCACTTAGAGCATTTGGAACTGCACTTCTTAAGCACTGGTAAGAGTCCTTCAGTGCGACCGTAATAATGGCCCCCTTTGAACGCGCTCTCTTTGTGTTTGGTTCCTGACTGCACTACTGAATGGACCCTCTCAGTCTATGAGTTCCCACATCTGCTGTTGAACAATGGCTCTCATCAGATTGTAGTCTAAAGGTAACACTTCAGGAGCTCCTATTTAAGAGATATATATATATATATATAACTCCTTCATCAGCACCACATAGCACATTCATAAGCACTACATAAGCATTCATAAGCTCTTATGTCAGTAACCACAAATAGGTATATGGTGTGTTATGTCAATATTGATTCAACAAGTGACATACCAAGTGAACTGACGTGCTTATGAAGGAGTTCTATAGCTTGGATAAAAGCGCTATATAAATGCAGTCTGTTTACCGTTTGCCCAGTGAGGGTGAGGATGAGGATGGTGAGGAAGGCAGACTGCGTTAGTCTGGCTCTAGTTTTCTGTCAGAGGAGCATATGCTCAGGCCCAGCAGCCTAATTCCACATCTCCCACAATCACCTCCCGGTCTTATGGCCTAATCGATGGTCCAGCTCCCGTTCGATTGGACAAACATCTACATGGGAAGCGACGCTCTTTCACCCCCAGCGGGTCCACGGGATTGAGCGGGAGAGATAAGGCTGGTCCTGCTCAATCTCCCCGGCCGATCGGCTCTTTAGAGATGTGGAGCTGTGTCCGATCCGGAATGTCCGGAATGTTCTGGGAAAGGAGAGCTCTAATGCGGCTCTTTTTGGCCGAGGTCGGTCAGACTGCCCCCAGAAATCTGAAGGACTGGAGCAAGTGAAGCCCCACCTGTGGCCTCCGAGGAATCTCAATAAGCAGATGCAGTAAAAATGGTTTTATTATTCTTTAGCCCTTTTCTCATGTTGTTCCAATGACCTGCAGTGAGGCTGAGAGTTTTCCCACAGTCCTCTGTGTGCCTCTGTGTGTCCTTCACCTTGTAGGGGCGGCCTGTAGCGTAGTGGTTAAGGTACATGACTGGGACCCGCAAGGTCGGTGGTTTGACTCCCGGTGTAGCCACAATAAGCCCTTAACCCTGCAGTGAGATCAGGGGAGGATTGTCTCCTGCTTAGTCTAATCAACTGTATGTCGCCCTGGATAAGAGCGTCTGCCAAATTCCAGTAATGTAATAATAAAGATCAGATGGAGTTCTGCAGTGAGATCAGATGGAAATATGAAATGATGAGTTTTCAACATTCTAAGTCAGTGTTCTAGAATTCTGTTACTTTCAGTCACCAGCAGTGATTGTGACATCAGCATTAGAATGTTCAGTTAAGAGTATTCCGATCACATGCTTGTGGTCTCACACCTTAAAGTGTTAACTTGGGTGTTAATGGCAAGCAGTCAGTGCCAACATGTAATAAATGAAATTCCTGAATGAATGAGTAAAGTCTGGCTTTGTACTTTTCCTCCTGAGATATGGTTACACAGTGCATGCTCATGTAGTGTGACCACAGTGCTTGTGAACTGAAGTTTAAGATATACTTTACTGATCCTGTGGGGTAATTTGTCCTCTGTATTTGACCAATCCTAGCAGTCAGCAGCTACAGTGCAGCACCTGGGGACCAACTCCAGTTCTGAGGCCAGGGCCTTGGTCAAGGGCAACGGCAGGAACACAGCTGACCTGACATGCGTCTAAGTGTGGGAGGAAACCGGAGTACCCGGAGGAAACCCACATGAACTCGGGGAGAACATGCAAACTCCACACAGAAAGGACCGACTCGGTTGACTCTCAGAACCTCTTTCTTACGAGGCGACAGTGCTACCAACTGCTCTGTTTATGTGAGCATACGTCTGCTGATCTAACCAGTGCACCCCCCTCCTTCCCCCAGCACCCCGTGCCTCTCATCCCAGCTGTGGATAAAAAGTGTTCAGCGAAAGCCGAGATTCAATAGAGCAAAACTGGAGAGATTCAGGACTTTATTCCTTTTTCGCTCTGAGTGAAGAAACTAGAAATGATTCTCTCCTGGAGGTGTGTACTTGCAGGCCCTCTTTACTCTGTATTTAACTCCCCTATAAGGCTCTTTACTCTGTATTTAACTCCTCTATAAGGCTCTTTACTCTGTATTTAACTCTATAAGGCTCTTTACTCTGTATTTAACTCCTCTATAAGGCTCTTTACTCTGTATTTAACTCCTCTATAAGGCTCTTTACTCTGTATTTAACTCCTCTATAAGGCCCTTTACTCTGTATTTAACTCCCCTATAAGGCTCTTTACTCTGTATTTAACTCCCCTATAAGGCTCTTTACTCTGTATTTAACTCCTCTATAAGGCTCTTCACTCTGTATTTAACTCCTCTATAAGGCTCTTTACTCTGTATTTAACTCCTCTATAAGGCCCTCTTTACTCTATATTTTACTCCTCTGTAAGAATCGGTGATATAGGCATGTTTTAAGCAATGCTGCTCACGGATGTTTGTGTCCTTGACTTCATTACTTGATGATTTTTATGTTACTTTCAGATTTTAGATTTCAGTTTGCTATTCCAAGTGAAGCCGCTCAACCCAATTACTCACATTTTACGTGACCTTTCATATCCTGAAACCCCAAACGGAGACTTGGGCGATGTGTTCCCCCTGTGTCCTTCTGAGCGCCTGTACCTGCCTTCGATCCCGTCGCCCCTCTGAGGCGCGGAAGCAGCCGCCAATCGAAGGGCTGAATCTGCGTCAGGACGAGCGCGGTCGGGGCCGTTCGATCCCGCCGCCCAAGGTGACGGTTCTGTTGTCGCGGCGATGTGCTGGTTGCCGTGGGAGACGTGGCGGCTTTGTGTTGATTTGGCGGTTATCTCCGCGTCTCTGTCCGCTCCGCGTGCCCCAGGGCGGTCTGGGAAAACGCGATCGATCCGGGGTTAATGAGTCAGCTCGGAGATCAGCCTGCTTTATGTACGCCGGCGCTGTTTCTCTGAAGCATTGCGCCTCTCTTTGTTTGTTTTATGGACCCGTCGCGCACCAAAGTGCATCAATGCAGCAGTGTGTGAACAGCAGCTTTTACAGGTCATTAATGTTACCCACGCCTGTTACAGACTGCCAGTGACAGTGACTTTCTGTGAATCACCGGCGTACTGTAGGTGTCACACAAAACGTGAATAAAAAATAATCATCAGCAACAAAACAGCCGAAAGGGCAGTCTCTGCAGTGGATGAATAAAGCCATATGGTAGAGAGTCTGAGTAAAAAGAATAAACTTTATTAGGTCTATAAAAACAGCCATACTAATAGAGATGATTATTGCAGTATGCCAGCTAAGGTTAATAAAGAACTAAGGCTCTTTGAAAGGCAAATTACCCAAGATGCAAAAAGTAATCCTAAACATTAATACTGCAGTCGTAAAAGGAGGAGATTAAGTGCATTAAGAATAACAAAGGAGAACTGCTGTATAATAATGAAGATATTGCTGATGCCTTAAATGGATATTTTGTTGAGAGTTTTACCAGGGAGGAGGTTACTAACAGGCCGGAAGGCACGTTCAATACTCAAAATGTCTATCCCGATACTGAGAAAGGGGATAAAGAAGTCCTAGATTAATTATATAAACTAAAGTCAAATAAGGCAGCAGGTCCCGATGGCATATTTAAACCACTGGCAAGTACTTTTAGACAGTTTTTAGAAACTGGAGAAATACCTGACGATCTGAAACAAGGTAATATAATACCGATGTATAAGAAATTGGACTGTACCGATCTAGGAAACTACAGGCCTGTCAGTCTAACTTGTAAACAACTTGTATCACATGTAAAATACTGGAATTGTTTAGAATCATACAGTCATGTGAAAAAATTTGGACACCCCGTTAAATATTCAGTTATTCATTAAGAAATGATGACATATCAATATCTAATCTTGTTTTTATTTATCTCTGGAAAAGAAAGTGATCTAATTGCAGGTAAAAAACAATAATTAACCTTGTTTTACTCATTAAACAAAAGACATCAACATAAATGCATATTCTAACTGAGGAAAAAGTTAGGACACCCTACCCTCTAATACTTAGTGTTACCCCCTTTGGCTGAAATAACTTCAGTGAGACGCTTCTTGTAACCATCTACCAGTCTCTGACATCGGTCTGAGGAAAGTTTGCCCCACTCCTCAACGCAGAATTCTTTAACCTGTGAGATGTTTGAGGGGTTTCTTGCATGTACAGCCCATTTCAAGTCACCCCACAGCATCTCGATGGGATTAAGATCTGGGCTTTGACTGGGCCATTCCAGGACTCTCCACTTCTTAGTTTTCAGCCAGTCCTTGGTGGATTTATTGGTATGTTTTGGGTCATTGTCATGTTGCAGGGTCCAGTTCCGCTTCAGCTTTAATCCTGCTGCAGCAAAGCATCCCCAAACCATGACACTTCCACCTCCATGCTTCACAGTTGGTATGAGGTTCTTTTCCTGGAACGCTGTATTTGGTGTGTCCTCTGTTCTGGTGTCCAAATAATTCAATTTTAGACTCATCTGTCCAAAGAACATTATTCCAGAAGTCCTGGTCTTTGTCCATGTTCTCTCTGGCAAACTTCAGTCTGGCCTTAATGTTTCTCTTGGAGACTAAAGGTCTCCTTGCACACCTCCCATGAAAGTTAAACTTGTGCAGTCTCTTTCTGATTGTAGAGGCAGGCACTTTCACATCAACAGTCGCCAGAGCCTGCTGTAGGTCCCGTGATGACATTTTAGGGGTTTTGGAGACTTCTTTTAGCATCTTGCGGTCTGCTCTCGGGGTGAACGTGCTTGGACGGCCAGACCTGGGCATGTTGGCAGTTGTTTTGAATGTCCTCCACTTGTAGACTATTTTCCGGACAGTGGAATGGCTGATTTCAAAATCTTTTGAGATCTTTTTAAATCCCTTACCAGACTCATAAGCTGCCTCAGACAGGTCTTTCGATATTACCATGGTGTTCACTCTCACGTCAACAGTCAGGAGCACACCAAACTAAATGTCTGAGGTTTAAATAGGGCAAGCCTCCTTGATGCTGAGTAACAATGTTCTAATCATGTGCACCTGATGTGATACACCTGTGTGTGATTTCAGCCATTTTAGGTGGGAAAAATGTGGGGGTGTCCTAATTTATTCCTCACCAGAAATAGCATTTTTATTTTATTACATTTTACAGAAAGTTTTAAAAAGGATTTTCTTCAGTTTTACTTGTTTAGTTATATTACTTGAATCTCTCAGTTTCGTTCAAATTGATATTAAATATCTATAGGTCTAAAAATGTTTAAAAAAACACACAATTTTCCATAGGTGTCCTAATTTTTTCACATGACTGTAAATTAGAATTATAAAAAAGTGAAAAATCAAAAAAGAAGGAATACTGTAAATTGTAAAACAGCAATATGACCTGTAGCACAGGGAGATGTAATATCACACACTAAATGTACAAGGTGTGCTGTGCAATGCTGCCCCTCAGAAATAATTCATCATACAGGTGGCCTCAAATATTTATTGTTGAATTATCAGCTATGCGCATTTGTCCTGGGGGATCCAATGTAATGTTGCAAAAATGTGCTGAGATGGAGAGATATATTGGCCATTAAAGGCCCCTGCATGTTTTGAGTACTGAACTCACTTTCAATTCCAGCAGTAGTGTTGAACGTGTACAGCCCAGAATACGTCGGAGTGAATGGAGAATGCGATGAAATTGGTGTTTGTAAAACATTGTCCTGCTACGAGTAGCATCTTAATGGAACACTTCGTTCCTGTGCTGTGTAAACTTTACAACACCCAGGAACACATTCTTAATACACACAGGTTGAGCCAAAAAAAGAAATAAACTGATAAAATCATCTGCGTATTATGAACATAATAGCACACAGGAGAAAAATGCCCTGAGTAACACAAGAGAACACTGGGCTCTTATATTGTTACATATTTCCATTGAGGACAGTGTTGTGAACGCTTGTGTGTGCTGAACACTGAAGAGAACACATGAATCATATCTTGTCCTGCATGTTTTACCCGCTCTGAAGGTCGTGCAGCAATCGTGTGAGTCGCACACAAAGGAAACATTGGTCCTGAATGCCCCTCTTGCAGATTGGCTGCTGCACTCCGAGAGACTGGAGATGAAAGTTTTATAAAAGCACGGACACGTGGCGCCGTATTCATAAAGGCAATCTGTCTCACACTGGGTCTGACACGCAGATCTCAAAATGGAAAGTGGAGGAAAAAGCTTTTTTTTTCTTTTCTGTTTTACAAAATGAGAAGCGTGCAGAGTGCGCCCCTGGGGACACTTAAAGCGGGGCTTTGAACCGTCAATGTGGCTCCAAATTACAGCTTTCAGTGCGAGGCCGTGTAGGGTGGGAACATCACTGCTACAGCCCATGAGTGAGGGGGTGTAGGGTGGGAACATCACTGCTACAGCCCATGAGTGAGGGGGTGTAGGGTGGGAACATCACTGCTACAGCCCATGAGTGAGGGGGTGTAGGGTGGGAACATCACTGCTACAGCCCATGAGTGAGGGGGTGTAGGGTGGGAACATCACTGCTACAGCCCATGAGTGAGGGGGTGTAGGGTGGGAACATCACTGCTACAGCCCATGAGTGAGGGGGTGTAGGGTGGGAACATCACTGCTACAGACCATGAGTGAGGGGGTGTAGGGTGGGAACATCACTGCTACAGACCATGAGTGAGGGGGTGTAGGGTGGGAACACCACTGCTACAGCCCATGAGCTCATCTGTGCTCTTATTCTGTTCATCCTCCACCACCGCTGCACAGAGACTGCTGTGGAGTAAACAATTACAGTGTGATTACTCGCCAACAACCAACCCCCTAAACCAGCCCTCCAAATCAACCCCCACCACCCAAACCAGCCCCCCATTCCCCAAACCATACCCCACCCCCCAAACCAACCCCCCATCCCCCAAAACCAGCCCCCACACCCCAAACCTAACCCTACCCACCAAACCAGCGCCCCAAACCAACCCCCCAACCAGCCCAACACCCTAAACCAACCCTTCCCACCAAACCAGCCCCCGTCCTAGGAGTTATGAAAGGCTCTGCTCAAAAGGATGTTGTTTATGAGTTGAATTAATGGGCAGAAGACTCAGGTAACCTTAGACCCCTTAATTACACATTAATGTACGTATAACTTTGAATCGTAAGCCAGCTGAAGGACTGCTCTTAGCTAACCGTGTTATCTGACTGGCCGTTTGCAGCAGCCGAGGATGCAATTGAATTGGCAAACACTTTCCTTTTCAACGATCTCTGTCCAAGAGTAATTTGCCTAATGTTTCCTGCTTTGTCTGAATCAGAAGGGCCAGTGGAAGGTGTCCATTAATGTGTTTTCATTTTGTCTTTTTTTGGGGTGGCTCAAGGTCGCTATGAAAGAATGGTTTGCGCACAGGTTATACGGTGAAAGAACAATGGCCACATCCCCCTCTGCATCCGACTTAAAAACAAAATGGCCGTTCTAATTGTAGCTGATCTAATGGCCCAATTATGCAAAATTATGCAAAATACCGTCTTGTCAAAGCACGATTCATTGTTTGCGTTCAGTTTACCTGAATGGATGTGTTTCCCTATGGCTTTATAGAGCCGATAGCAGCTTGGCATGTTTAGAACTGGCAGCTCTGTCTCACGACTCAAGATGGACGCCCCCACAGTGCACTGGCACTGCGTTACCCAGGATCCTTCACTCTGACCACGCTGTCCATATTATGTCTCAGAGTTTCTGTCTCTTATGCATTGTTTTGGGGACAGTGGCTATTGCTTGACTGGGACACAGAAGGTGGGTGGTTCAAGCCCCAGTGTAACCACAGTAAGATCTATGCAAATGTCAACCCCACATTCCTCCAGGGGGGATTGTCCCCTGCTTAGTCAAATCAACTGCAAGTGACTTTGGATCAAAACATCAGCTAAATGTCTGTAATGTAATGTGGTTTATAATTTAAGAATTAAGAATTAAGAATTTGGAACACTGTTTTATGACCAATATACATGACATCATACAAAATACTTTATAACACTCGCAAAGAGCCTCTTCTCTGCTGTAAAATGGTCAAAAGTATGTTCTTAATGCAGGCTGAGATGAGAGTAGCTCATCCAAGGTATTACTGCTAAGACTGGTGCTGTTGTGGATAAGTTATTCCTGTCTGAAGAAGGCTTATTTCAGACTATATCACACTAAATTGGGGGGTTTAAGTAAATGTGGGTGTTGTTCTCGCCTGTATTTTCTTCAAAGTACTTCAAAATATCTTGCCTGTTCTACTTTGCAGATGAATTTACTCTAATTTGTTAGTTGCTGATAGCCATATGTGCACACCCATGAGTGTGTTTATTTCATTTAAAAATACCAATTATGTTAATGTGTTTTTAAAAGCACCAGCAAATTAGCATAGCTTGGAAAAGTGCCAAGTATGTTATGTCAGATATGAGTAAGAAATTTACTCTCTTTTTCTCGTGTAGCCAGTTCATTTTGTGTTTCTCTGCAAAATGATTTCTGTGCGATTTTGTGTACTGCAGCAAACCTCAGGAATACAGGGACAGCCATTTTATTTTTTTATTGCAGTTTATTTAGAGATTTCTCTGGCCTGGATGCCTTTATATTCCCCATAAACACCACGGACAGGGCCAGGAAACATCACTATGTTCCACACAGCACAATACTGTCCAGGCACAGCACGTCATCCTGTTTTATTCATCTTTACTTTTGATTTACAAACTAAATTACAGCTAAAATGTGCTTTAATTCCTCTGCTGGCCACAAGCAAAGGCATTTTCTATCTGACAGACTATGAGTCTGCTGCAAATTGTGATTTTTCCAGCTATATGTCATTCCAAAATGAAGCTTTTATTTATTGTCATAGTTAAACAGTTGCTTCCTCCGGGGAGTTAGAAAAGTGTATTTGGTGTGAAATCATAACATTTGTATATTTGTGCTCAGCCAAACATGATAGAGTGGAAATAATATAATTTACATATGTGAGGCTTCCATCAAATCTGATTAATTAATGGGTCTGTTTGATGTATTAGTTTCTGCTGCCCTTAATCACATTCCTGCACTCACAGACTTTGATTTGTTTTTTGTCCCTACTGAAAATGGAGACTTTAAATGAAGGTTCAGTGGATTCCTGCTTGTCACCAGTGGCTTCAGGTACGGCTGACGGCTTGAACATTTCCTGTATTCTGAGCCGGCCCATTGTCAGTTTCTGTCATTCTGATCTGAAACGGCAGGTTCCCTTTGTCGTTTAAGAGCCGAAATGAAGGAGCAACTGCACCTATTTATCGCTTCACAAAATGTCCGCCCGTTTGAGCGCGACTCTCTCTTCGTTTTCCACTGAACTGCTCTGGTGTGAAATTAACGTTCTCGGCCTTGGCATAAACATATCAGTAAGATCTGTAGAGTTATAGTCCTGAGACGCCTTTCACATTGTGTGCTGTGCTGTCTCTATTAGGGCGTCGCAGGATAGGAATAAAACACAAGCTTTAAGCCTTTGTGGGCCTATTTGCAATGCTGCATGAACACATTATGTCATGCTACATTGGATAGCCAGTGAAAGCATCGCATTGATTGCCGACATCAGAATCAATTAGGGAGAATGAACTGATCTGATTAAGAGTTAAGCGTTGCATCGTGAAAAGGTGAGAGATTTTATTGCACACGAGCGGTTCACAGACCTTGAGGCCCTTGTGGAGAGCATTCCTCTCTGTCCCATTCCTGCAGTTTCAGTGACCGCTCCTGTCAGGATCTCACCGGCTCTGGAGGAACGGGGAGAGGAACGGGGAGAGGAACGGGGAGAGGAACGGGGAGATGTGCGTCTGTGGAATCTCCTGGGATGCTCGCACTCATCCGTGTGTCTCCAGCGCTCCTCGTCTGGGACTTCACTAAACGGAACGAGGTCCCAGATGTCCGAAAAGGCCGGTTAATCCAGCCTCCCTCCCCTAACGGACGTGGAGGGATTATGGGCGTAATCGGGTGTCTGTCGTACACAACGGGGCAGCCATTTTGTTTTCATCCCGCTGTCACCCCGGCGCCTCCAGGACCCCACAGGAGACGCAGAAACAGAGAAGAAGAAGGAGATTAAACCTGATTGGACCAAGGCCAACCTCCCGTTCGCCTTAATGTGCACCGCCGCAGATAAGGAAGGCTGTTAGCCTTAGCCGCGGCTAACCGCTGCTCTGCGCCAGTATGACCACTGCCGCTAAGCGCTATGGAACCAGGAGCAGGTCCTGCTGTTCTGTTTCACTGCGGTTTAAAACAATTAAGTATGATCTTGTAAATACTGAATGCCCTTGCAGACAGTCCAAAGACACACATACTGGCACACACAAGCACGTTTATGTCTCTCTGTCTCCCTCTTCAACTGAAGCTGCAGTGTAACACACTTGCTGCAAAAAAACTGTTGAATATATGATTATTGAATCTGTCTCTTATAGTGAACCGTAACTAGATAACGGTCTGACTGTGATTGACACGGTTAAACTGCAGAACCAGTAGGAAAGGGTTTCATAATCAGTGTTAAATTAACAAGCTGTAGAATCTACATGCCCTTGTGATGACATGTGTAGTGTAGTGGTTAGGGTAAATGACTGGGATACGCAAGGTCGGTGGTTCTAATCCCGGTTCTAATCCCGGTGTAGCCACAATAAGATCCTCACAGCCGTTGGGCCCTTGAGCAAGGCCCTTAACCCTGCATTGCTCCAGGGGAGGATTGTCAAATCAACTGTACGTCGCTCTGGATAAGAGCGTCTGCCAATAATGTAATGTAATGTGTGTGTGTGTGAGAGTGTGTGTGAGTGAGTGTGTGTGTTTGTTAATGTGTGTGTCTGTGTGTATATTTGTTAATGTGTGTGTGTATGTGTGTGTGTTTGTTTATGTGTGTGTGAGTGTGTGTGTGTGTATGTATGTATATGTGTGTGTTTGTTAATGTGTGTGTGTGTATGTGTTTGTTCGTGTGTGTGTGTATATTTGTTAATGTGTATGCTTCTGTGTGCATTTCCACTGTTTGTATTACTCCTCTGTCAGTGTGTGCGTCTGTGTGCATTTCCTCTGTTTGTGTTCATGTGTTCAGTCTTAATTGGTTCTGGTTCAGGGCTGGGATGCAATGCGTCAGTGCTGCCTGTGGATTTGAGTGAGGGCGAGAGTGTGTAAATGCTGAAGGGAAGTTGCGTAATTACAGGTGTAATTAGTTTGATTGAAAACAGAAGCGTTTTAGATCTTCCAGAAGACCAGGTCACATGTTGTGAAGGCCGAATTTGATGTGGAGAGCAAAATAAGCCACGATACTTTTTAAATATTTTATCTGCTCATTTCTAGGGGGTGTCCGGTATTCCTGATTGATATCAGGGGTTGAGCCCTCCTAACTCTGCTGAAGATGGCCTTCAAATCACACTCTTTCAGTATTCCCTGGAATTGGAATATCCCTCAATTTCCGAGTGAACAGCTTTTTCCGGTTTCTGCTAAATAAAACATGGGTGTCTGGGAATGTCACATTCATTTCTGTAATGCATGATTCTGATGCCATGATTTGTGTTGTCGCAGGAATTTCACTAAAGAGCCTGTTTGACATGGTGAATTCAATATGCACACAGCAGGTACACAGATAAGGTGCCGGTCAATTCACAGTAGTTTAAGCCGAGATCCATATTATCCCACTTAGTTGAGCTTTTTTTTTGTCCCCACTAGTATAGCGAAACATAATTTGTACTTTGATCAGGTGCTTGCCAGGCTCTTCTGCTTGTAGGCTGTGTGTGTGTGTGTGTGTGTGTGTGTGTGTGTGTGTCTGTGTCTGTGTGTGTGTCTGTCTGTCTGTCTGTCTGTCTATCTATCTATCTATCTCTGTGTTTCTGTGGTTGTTTGCCTGTGTGAGCCGTGTGTGCCAAAACACTATACAATTTTTTCTGTTTTCACTAATATAGCAAAACATAATTTGTACAATGATCAGGCGCGTACTTAGCTATGGCATGAGCATCTATTCTGCTTTTAGGCTGTGTGTGTGTGTGTGTCTGTCTGTCTGTCTGCCTGTCTGCCTGTCTGCCTCTCTGTGTGGTTTACCTGTGTGTGAGCTGTGTATTCTGAAATGCCATACAAAAAACAAACTTCATTTATTCAGTAAGATCACATGACCATGCCGTGTTCCATCTGACGGTTCTAACATAAATCTGCTCCATTTAAAGGACAACGCTGCCATTGATCACGTAGAGTCTCACAGGTAATGCTGATTCCAAGGAGTTCATGGAATCTGACTGTGCGTTATGAAGCCCCATTAAAGATTTTTCTCAATAAGAAATGAAATGGAAATGAAATTAAAATTACATTTTATAATATAGTTTTAAGACCGATTGAATTAACATTCACATTCATTAACTAGGATTGTGACTATATGGTCTAATTGGATAAGAAATGTTCTTAATGGATTTATTTATGGTATTTTAACTATAACGTGTTAAAGTTAATACAGCCTGTAACATTGGACAATTTAATGGCACCAGATAATGTGATAAGTTATGGTAAAGTAATAAAGTTGTCAGACGGATAAAGTAGTGACCTTTTCTGGGTAATGTGATAATGCATTGCGCTATCCAGCGGCTACTATGCTTATTATATGACTAATGCTAACCGTCACCTCAACCCTCACCAGAGCTCAGCACCCGCAGGAGTCTAACTACGGCTGACACCCCATTTTCTTTTGTCTAATTGCTTCATTTGTACAAAACCCAGATATTTTAAGCACCTTTTTGAAGCTCAGGTGAGGTTGTGAGGTGAATTAATTTGGGTTTTGCAAAACTCCCAGTGGGCGGTGTAATGTTTTATGCGTTTGTGCTTGTGATGTGTCCGTTAAGAAGAGCACGTTGTGTTTCCCCTTTGCCTGAGTTTTGGGGTGAGATTTCACACTGAACTACAGTCTGGGAGCCACAGGTACTTCAGGTAGCTCTGTACTTCAGTGTGTGGAGAGAGAGCAGCTCTGTACTTCAGTGTGTGGAGAGAGAGCAGCTCTGTACTTCAGTGTGTGGAGAGAGAGCAGCTCTGTACTTCAGTGTGTGGAGAGAGCAGCTCTGTACTTCAGTGTGTGGAGAGAGAGCAGCTCCGTACTTCAGTGTGTGGAGAGAGCAGCTCTGTACTTCAGTGTGTGGGGAGAGCAGTTCTGTACTTCAGTGTGTGGAGAGAGAGCAGCTCTGTACTTCAGTGTGTGGATAGAGCAGCTCTGTACTTCAGTGTGTAGGGAGAGCAGCTCTGTACTTCAGTGTGTGGAGAGAGAGCAGCTCTGTACTTCAGTGTGTGGAGAGAGCAGTTTCAGACTGCAGCATAGTGCTGTTCTCTACTTCCTCTAAGTCTGACCTAAGTCTGATGTTCCTGTTCAAGCAGGACTGGTGGTGAGGTTGAGATATTTGTGCAGCTAGCCAAGCAGACGTTGTGCCATGGCTTTGATTAGATATGCAGGCAGCTCGTTAGAACTGCACAGGGGTGGGGGGGTCATGTGTGTGGTGGGGTGGGGGGGGGGATTTGTTTGACAAATGACTTCCCACGTTTCTCATACGCTGCCCTGTGGCTTCTGAGGAACAGAGAGAGAAACAGAGGGGGAGAAAGACAGAAAGTAGAAAGAAAAAAAAAGAAAGAAAGAGTAATTTTCTCTTCACAAGTAGCTACGACACATTCTTGTGTTTTTGCTGACTTTCTGTACTTTTGGGTCCTGGTACAGTACCTGTGAATTTATTCAGTATTTGTGCGTTTCCTTTGTGCTGCAGCTCAATGTGTAAATGTGTAAATAGTCCTCCTCCTTCATGATTATTTATCTCCCTGTTCTGTTTTACCTGGCTGGTGTACCTGTGGTGACTGAAAATATGGTGTTAAAAATATGGCATTTCACAAAGCTGAAATCACATTAGATCTAAATCATTCCGATAATTTCATAATTGGCTGCAGAGTACCTATTTGGCATTTACGTTTGAAAAATGAAACATCTGACATATTAACCCGTCAGTTTCTTAAACGGGTATAATGAAGTCACCTGAGCAACAGTGGTTAACCAATGAAATAACTCCAAGCAATCTCTTTCTCTCTCTTTCTCCTTCTCTTCTCCCTCTCTCTTTCTCTCTCCTTCTCTCTTCCCCCTCTCTCATTCCCTCTCTTTCTCTCTCCCCCTTTTTCTGCTTTCTCTTTCTCTCTCACTCCCTTTCTCTCCTTCCCTCTTCTCCCTCTCTCACTCCCTCTCTCTTTC